>NC_084630.1:47151190-47163690 GCF_033978795.1 Nerophis ophidion | reverse complement strand
CTAAAGTATTGTCCGATCATTACCTTATAAAATTCGAGGTTCAGACGCATGTTCGTCAAACTAATAATAATAATAACTGCTATAGCAGCCGTAACATTAATACAGCCACAACGACAACTCTTGCTGACCTACTGCCCTCGGTAATGGCACCATTCCCAAAGTATGTGGGCTCTATTGATAACCTCACTAACAACTTTAACGACGCCCTGCGCGAAACCATTGATAACATAGCACCGCTAAAGTTAAAAAAGGCTCCAAAAAAGCGCACCCCGTGGTTTACAGAAGAAACTAGAGCTCAGAAATTATTATGTAGAAAGCTGGAACGCAAATGGCGCACGACTAAACTTGAGGTGCACCATCAAGCATGGAGTGATGGTTTAATAACTTATAAACGCATGCTTACCTTAGCTAAAGCTAAATATTACTCAAATCTCATCCACCGTAATAAAAACGATCCTAAATTTTTGTTTAGTACGGTAGCATCGCTAACCCAACAAGGGACCCCTTCCAGTAGCTCAACCCACTCAGCTGATGACTTTATGCAATTCTTTAGTAAGAAAATTGAAGTCATTAGAAAGGAGATTAAAGACAATGCGTCCCAAGTACAACGGGGTTCTATTAACACTGATACGATGGTATATACGGCGGATACTGCCCTCCAAAATAGTTTCTCTCGTTTTGAGGAAATAACATTAGAGGAATTGTTACAACGTGTAAATGGAATAAAACAGACAACATGTTTACTTGACCCTCTTCCTGGGAAACTGATCAAGGAGCTCTTTGTATTATTAGGTCCATCAGTGCTAAATATTATAAACTTATCACTTTCCTCGGGCACTGTTCCCCTAGCATTCAAAAAAGCGGTTATTCATCCTCTTCTTAAAAGACCTAACCTCAATCCTGACCTCATGGTAAACTACCGACCGGTGTCTCACCTTCCCTTTATTTCAAAAATCCTTGAAAAAATTGTTGCGGAGCAGTTTAATGAACACTTAGCGTCTAACAATCTATGTGAAACCTTTCAATCCGGTTTCAGGGCAAATCACTCCACGGAGACAGCCCTCGCAAAAATGACTAATGATCTATTGCTAACGATGGATTCTGATGCGTCATCTATGTTGCTGCTCCTCGATCTTAGCGCTGCTTTCGATACCGTCGATCATAATATTTTATTAGAACGTATCAAAACACGAATTGGTATGTCAGACTTAGCCCTGTCTTGGTTTAACTCTTATCTTACTGATAGGATGCAGTGTGTCTCCCATAACAATGTGACCTCGGACTACGTTAAGGTAACGTGTGGAGTTCCCCAGGGTTCGGTCCTTGGCCCTGCACTCTTCAGCATCTACATGCTGCCGCTAGGTGACATCATACGCAAATACGGTATTAGCTTTCACTGTTATGCTGATGACACCCAACTCTACATGCCCCTAAAGCTGACCAACACGCCGGATTGTAGTCAGCTGGAGGCGTGTCTTAATGAAATTAAACAATGGATGTCCGCTAACTTTTTGCAACTCAACGCCAAAAAAACGGAAATGCTGATTATCGGTCCTGCTAGACACCGAACTCTATTTAATAATACAACTCTAACATTTGACAACCAAACAATTAAACAAGGCGACACGGTAAAGAATCTGGGTATTATCTTCGACCCAACTCTCTCCTTTGAGGCACACATTAAAAGCGTTACTAAAACGGCCTTCTTTCATCTCCGTAATATCGCTAAAATTCGCTCCATTCTGTCCACTAAAGACGCTGAGATCATTATCCATGCGTTTGTTACGTCTCGCCTCGACTACTGTAACGTATTATTTTCGGGTCTCCCCATGTCTAGCATTAAAAGATTACAGTTGGTACAAAATGCGGCTGCTAGACTTTTGACAAGAACAAGAAAGTTTGATCACATTACGCCTGTACTGGCTCACCTGCACTGGCTTCCTGTGCACTTAAGATGTGACTTTAAGGTTTTACTACTTACGTATAAAATACTACACGGTCTAGCTCCATCCTATCTTGCCGATTGTATTGCACCATATGTCCCGGCAAGAAATCTGCGTTCAAAGGACTCCGGCTTGTTAGTGATTCCCAAAGCCCAAAAAAAGTCTGAGGGCTATAGAGCGTTTTCCGTTCGGGCTCCAGTACTCTGGAATGCCCTCCCGGTAACAGTTCGAGATGCCACCTCAGTAGAAGCATTTAAGTCTCACCTTAAAACTCATTTGTATACTCTAGCCTTTAAATAGACTCCCTTTTTAGACCAGTTGATCTGCCGTTTCTTTTCTTTTTCTTCTATGTCCCACTCTCCCTTGTGGAGGGGGTCCGGTCCAATCCGGTGGCCATGTACTGCTTGCCTGTGTATCGGCTGGGGACATCTCTGCGATGCTGATCCGCCTCCGCTTGGGATGGTTTCCTGCTGGCTCCGCTGTGAACGGGACTCTCGCTGCTGTGTTGGATCCGCTTTGGACTGGACTCTCGCGACTGTGTTGGATCCATTGTGGATTGAACTTTCACAGTATCATGTTAGACCCGCTCGACATCCATTGCTTTCCTCCTCTCTAAGGTTCTCATAGTCATCATTGTCACCGACGTCCCACTGGGTCATTATTGTCACCGATGTCCCACTGGGTGTGAGTTTTCCTTACCCTTATGTGGGCCTACCGAGGATGTCGTGGTGGTTTGTGCAGCCCTTTGAGACACTAGTGATTTAGGGCTATATAAGTAAACATTGATTGATTGATTGATATATATATATATATATATATATATATACTGTATATATACATATACATATATACATATATATATATATATATATATATATATATATATATATATATATATATATATATACTGTATATATATGTCTTGATTGGATTATCCAGAGAATAGTGCTCGATACCGTGGTAGAGCGCAATATGTAGGTGTGGGAAAAAATCACAAGACTACTTCATCTCTACAGAACTGTTTCATGAGGGGTTCCCTCAATCAGGAGATTTTAATGGAAGCATTCACATACAATGGTTTATATAGGGCACAGAGTGGGTGGGTACAAGCAGGCGTAGGGTGTGGTGATTGGCTCATGTGTTACCTAGGAGGTGTTTCCGTCTGTGGCGGCATGTTGAAATGATTTCACTGCGCTTGTTGAGGGATGATAGATCTGGATGATATATAATAAACAGTTTCTCTTTTAAGCATAGGTTGCATCTTTTATTACCACTGTTGTAAGGTGTGCTGGATGCAAGAATTTGCCATGTTATTGAATATTCAACATTATTGTCTTTGAGGTTCCAAATGTGTTTGCTGAGTTCTGTAGAATTCCGCAAAGTCTGGTTTCTAAAGGAGGCGTTGTGATTATTCCATCTTGTTTTGAACGCTCCTTCAGTTAATCCTACGTACGTGTCGGATGTGTTAATGTCCTTGCGTGTTACCTTTGCTTGGTAAACGACTGATGTCTGTAAGCACCTTCCGTTGAGAGGGCAATCAGGTTTCTTGCAAGAAACCTGATTTTTTTTAAATCAAGTAATCAGATTATATGCACTTTATAGCCTCAATGCTTATTTTAGGGAATATACAGTATTTCCTTGAATTGCCGCCGGGTATATTGTACGCGCCTGTCTAGAATTACTGCCGGGTCAAACATCAGGTTTCTTGCAAGAAACCTGATTGCCATTCTCAACGGAAGGTGCTTACAGACAGTAGTCTTGTGATTTTTTCCCACACCTACATACTGTATATATACATATACGTTCATATATATATATATATATATATATATATATATATATATATATATATATACTGTATATATACATATACATACATGTAGTGTATACATATACACACACATATATGTATATATATATATATCAGCATAGCAGTGATTAAAAATCCCTCATTGACATTATCATTAGACATTTATAAAGAAACAAAAAAAAAAGAACAATAGTGTATATTAGGGGTGTAACGGTACGTGTATTTGTATTGAACCGTTTCGGTACGGGGGTTTCGGTTCGGTACGAGGGTGTATCGAACTAGTTTGTAAACAAAAGTCTTAGCAAGCTGCTCTGGAGCTCTGTCTGAGCAGTGAGCACCCAGCATTGTCCCGCCCACACAACCATCTGATTGGTTACATACAAAGCCAATCAGCAGTGCGTATTCAGAGCGATGTAACAGACAATCAGCAGTGCGTATTCGGAGCGATGTAACAGCCAATCAGCAGTGCGTATTCAGAGCGATGTAACAGCCAATCAGCAGTGCGTATTCAGAGCGATGTAACAGCCAATCAGCAGTGCGTATTCAGAAAGCATGGAGTCAGTGCTCCTGCGTCGAGATGAGCAGATATGTGTTTAGCAGGTGAGCAGCTGACATCGTAAACTTCCCAAATCATAAAAAACACTTCCCAGTCACAACTATTACAAACATCTAGAAAATTAAACTGCAGCTCAGCTCGCTCATAGTTGAGGTGAAGGCTAATTAGCTTTTAGCGTTACGTTAGCTCATTTTGCTGTGTGTGTGTGCGTGTGTGTGTGTGTGTATAATAAAAGTCAACAACAGACTTCCCAAATGCTGTAATAAATTAAGCATGATGAGTTGACTTGAAACTGTTTAATTTTGCACTTTTTATATGTAGAAGAAAAGTTTTGTCATTTTATTTAATCAAAGCAACAACTTGAGGCAGTTTAATGTGGATTAACGTGGGTCGAATTTTTATAGTGTTCCCAATGTTAAAAGGATCAAGCCATTGTTTACACATGTGGTAAATAAATAACCCAAAAATGTATATTTTGTTGTTTTCTTACTGTACCGAAAATGAACCAAACCGTGACCTCTAAACCGAGGTACGTACCGAACCGAAATTTTTGTGTACCGTTACACCCCTAGTGTATATATATAGACACTTGACGGGTTGCTTTCAATACCAGTGAGTTTTTCTGTTCTATTGTGATTGGAAGCCAACAACTCCAGATTGGCCACAACTTCTCTCTCAAGTTATCACTGCAAATCTCATGTGTTGCAAATGAGTAGCAGTCGGCCAAGCGGCGCAGTGAAAGTGAGAATCAGCCTTCGTACCTTCACTTCTGCACTGAATATCATGTGTGGCATGAGAGAAGACTTTGGACTTCCTATCTCACACGGACAATAAATACTCATCAGGGGAGGATATGAATGTATCCACTTTACTATTTCGTTTCATGTGAATTATTACTGATAAACATATCAAAGTACTAAAGTTTGACCTCCTTGGGGGAAGAATGATGGCTTGTAAAGTATGTTCCACGAGCACCACTTCTATCCAGCAGCCTCGGCTTCAAGGATGTGGATTCGCCATGTGCTTTTTCTGTATGCCAACAAGTAGACACATGATGGAATCCACAGCACCTTGATGAAAGGGACTCACCAAAGGCCTTTGTTGCATTTGGAGTTTAGCTTTGTGGTCTGTCAATATTGCTCGCCTACGCCATTCCCAAACAGAGTCGTCATTGTAATTTCATAACATTTGGGGACTACAAAAGACGAAACGTAAACACATAGCTTTTCTGCTTGCTATGACTTAGCTCTGCAACTCAGCAGGGGTCTCCAACAGGTTGCCCGTGAGATACCAGTCGCTTGCCTCCTGATTTTGAGTATCTCACCAAAGCCTCAAAAAATGATTGCCTAAACTCTTAACATTTATAAAACGGTTTGATTCAGACATTATGACTGTGTTTATTGACAAATGATCACAAAAGAGCATAAAACAATGACCACACACAGTGGATTTATTGCTTTGTAAATAAAAGTAAAACTTTCAAACAGGGCTGCAGGATGTATCATTTTTTTTTTTTTTTTTTTTAATCAAGTAATCAGATTATATGCACTTTATAGCCTCAATGCTTATTTTAGGGAATATACAGTATTTCCTTGAATTGCCGCCGGGTATATTGTACGCGCCTGTCTAGAATTACTGCCGGGTCAAACTCTTTTCGCAAAATACTTAGCGCATGCTTAGCATTACCGCCGGCTCAGGATTAACGCCGTGTCAAACTCGTTTCGCAAAATATTATTTTTATTAGCGCATATCTAGAATTTCCGCTGGGTCAAACTCGTTTCGCCAAATAATTAGCATATGCCTAGAATTTCCGCCGGGTCAAACTCGTCACGTCACAAGTGACACTTCATCTGTCATCATTTTCAAAATGGAGGAGGCTGATTTCAATCATTCGAAATCGCATAAAGGGAAGAAGATTAAGAGCTATTCAGTAAGATTTAAGATCCAAGCTATTGAATATGCTAAAAAGAACAGTAAACAGCTATGTTTTATTAATATACCATAGCTGCGTGTGTCAAATATGAGTCATTAAATGACTCCCGCCTCCTGGTGGTAGAGGGCGCCAGTGATCCTTCTTGCGACTACTCGGCTGCAGAAGAAGTGACAACAAGCAGCAAGAGTGAGCAGCGGGTGTTTATTTTTTCCTCTCGCTTGGACTTTTAACATGGAGGATTACATATCTAAAATAAAACAGTTTTGTAAACTGGACTTTCAATCGGAGCAGGAGGTAATAAAGGAAGATCTCCATAGAGACAGAGAGACTTCTAAAACTGAAGAAAGATGAGGAAGACTTCTATAAACAAGTTATCGATTCTTTTGATCAGAAGGAGCTGCGCATGGACTTCATTTATAAGTAAAGGTAAGACCACAATAACGTTTTTTTTATTAAATGTACTTTTCATGATGGTATCCTTACATCACACTCAAATTTTTAAGCGCAGGCCTAAATTTACCGCATGCCTTTGGTAAGCGCCGGAGTGAGAAGAGGTTTTAAAATAATTAGCGCATGCTTGCCTTTACCGCATGCCTTTGGTAAGCGCCGGAGTGAGAAGAGGTTCTAAAATAATCAGCGCCCCGGCGGCCATTCAAGGAAATACGGTAGGTGAAATAACCTACTCAGT
The DNA here is from genome assembly GCF_033978795.1 of Nerophis ophidion. NCBI lineage: Eukaryota > Metazoa > Chordata > Actinopteri > Syngnathiformes > Syngnathidae > Nerophis > Nerophis ophidion. Next base: position 47,156,760 of record NC_084630.1, on the reverse strand, counting down.
GGCCTAGTGGTTAGAGTGTCCGCCCTGAGATGGGTAGGTGGTGAGTTCAAACCCCGGCCGAGTCATACCAAAGACTATAAAAATGGGAGCCATTACCTCCCTGCTTGGCACTCAGCATCAAGGCTTGTAATTGGGGGGTTAAAGCACCAAAAATTATTCCCGGGCGTGACAACGCTGCTGCTGCTCACTGCTCCCCTCACCTCCCAGGTGGTCATCAAGGGGATGGGTCAAATGCAGAGGACAAATTTCACCACACCTAGTGTGTGTGTGGCAATCACTGGAACTTAATCAACATTGTTTCTGCCTGCCATTACATTTTTTTTCTAATAAACACACATTGTCAATATTGAAATTGCACTTTTAACATGTGTGCAATCATAAAAATAAAAAAAATTAAAAAAACTCTCCGCTGTTACGGCTCCCACACACCACCTCTCTCATGTTGCACATTTAAAGTTCCGGGCACTCCATGTCGCCTGGATTTAATCCATGTAATATTGGTTACGCTCAGGAAACAATTCATCGAAGCAACAGCGTATAAATCGAAGTTGTTGTTTTTTAAATTATGTATTTGATCAATTGTTGCAGCTCGATTATTTCAGTTATCGAGTAATCTAACAGTTCAGTTCATTTATCTATTTCATTCATAATAAATCAAACAATGGAATTAATATAAATAAGTACAGTTCCCTCCGGGTACTCCGGCTTCCTCCCACCTCCAAAGACATGCACCTGGGGATAGGCCGCTCCCACCTCCAAAGACATGCACCTGGGGATAGGCCCCTCCCACCTCCAAAGACATGCACCTGGGGATAAGCCTCTCCCACCTCCAAAGACATGCACCTGGGGATAGGCCCCTCCCACATCCAACGATATGCACCTGGGGATAGGTTGATTGGCAACACTAAATGGTCCCTAGTGTGTGAATGTGAGTGTGAATGTTGTCTGTCTATCTGTGTTGGCCCTGCGATGAGGTGGCGACTTGTCCAGGGTGTAAACCGCCTTCTGCCCGATTGTAACTGAGATAGGCGCCAGCGCCCCCCGCGACCCCAAAAGGGAATAAGCGGTAGAAAATGAATGGATGGATAGATATCAACAGCATAAAAGACATATCGTGATACAGTCTTCAGCCATAGTGCACAGCCCTCATGGTGATACAATTTGAGGACCCTTTGCCGCACTGCTTCTTTTCCTAGTTCCCCTCAGTCTACTCTCCAGAGACAAACACATTCCGAGAGGAAATGACTAATTACAGAAGACCTTTGTCCTCCGATGTTCGGTGTGTCTGTTTCGAGCGTTGCATTTAGTGCTTGGTTTCCAGCCGTACTATTTTGACATGAACCACCTAGCCAACAGGAAATTAAGAATGTGTGTGACTTCCTCTTTTTTTTTTTACCCCATGTGGAGCCCAAACTTAAACATACATAGCGATGAAAACAAAGGATGGACAGAAAGAGGAACCTCTACCTGCAGAACAAGTAGGGAAACACACCCAGAATGCACAGGAGACACCTTTGTCACATGCAGACGTACACAGGTAAGAACACGTCTGCACCACATGTCTGACATTCCTCAGGGTTGGCCCTCCTCCTATCTCCGTAGCACCGCACACACTCTCGCTCCGTAATGCTCAGCCTTGCAGGTTTCGCCTCACCGACCACAACATTAGTTACACCATCTCCAATCCAACCTTACGATATAAACTACCAGTCCAGCCCTAGACTTTCCAGAATGTCTCACGCCAAGGGAGTAGGTTTGATTTTGAGATTGGTGGGGACACAAAAGTGCATTCTGAAAGTTTACTTTTTTTTTTTTACATTAGCAATCATAATTTCACGTCATGCAGATGTTATAGGGTAAAGCAACTAAAATGAAAGCAAAGGAGACAACTTCGAAGAGTTCTCATCTTTACTTTTTAGTGTAGGGCTGTAGTGCAACTGTGCATCATACTGGCAATTAACATAGCCTACTGTCCATCAACAACATCAGAAATACATTCATGCAATACAAAATTGTAAATAAACATAAATGAACTGTAATAATCTTTTCCCCAACTTGTGTTTAAATCACTCACAATTTTTCCCTTCAACTACTTCTTTCTATTGCTGCTTTTGTACTGTAAATATGTTTGTCACTAATACTCAAATACAAGCAGATTAGTGTCCACTGGTTGTTCCTATTTGACAGAGCCAAACACGTGCCTCCGCCGGTCTGTAACAGAAATGAATTGCTGGCCAAAAATATGTTGATGCATGACAGATACATTAAGGACCATGGCCACAGAGCTTGATGGTACAGTTACTGCCTGAGCAAAAAGGCTTTTACTAAATATGAATATTACTTCATATTAATTAATTATATTTTAGCATTGTAAAATCACATGATCATCTAGTGAGGGTTTATTGTATTTCCACCACTTTGGTATTTTCAAACCGTTGCTCACTTCTACACAAATACATGAAACTAAAAAATAATTTCAAAATAAAACGGAAAGGTGAAATCTGGCGATCTAATATAACGCTATATTATAAAAATACAGACGTTTTGTTAATGCTATATTATAAAAAAAAATTAAAAAACAATTTACAAACACAAGCTATGGGATGACATAGGAGGAAACGTGACCCAGGAAGTAAATGCGTCATCCCATAGCTTGTGTTTGTAAATTGTTTTTTAATTTTTTTTATAATATAGCGTTAACAAAACGTCTGTATTTTTATAATATAGCGTTAACAAAACGTCTGTATTAATCATGACTCCGGAAGTAAATGGGGGGGAAGGTTTTTGTAGGGGTGAAGAAATTTGGCGTGACACTCTCGTCCGCTCGCTAGCAACTAGCATGTAGGCTAGCTTTTACAAGCAGAAGGAGTGACAGCGGGGACAGCCAATCACACGTAAGTTAGCATGAAAGTGGCAACCAATCAGGGAGCGATATTTATGTTAGATGTGGGACTTCTAGCAGGGACCGACATTTAACCCTTTCTGTGCCATAATCATTGACTAAACATTACGGGCAGCACTTGTATTGATAGTGACTACACAGTAGCGGCTGGATATTGGTAGGGACGTGTCCCTAGCGTCCCTACCCAATTCTACGCCCTTGTCTCACGCTGCTCTTTATTGTAAAAAGGTCACTCAGAAGTGGAATAATGCTCACTTTTTCCACAATATAAGCAGGAATGTCTTCACAAATTAACTACCTTATAAAAAGAAAAGTTTGTCTACCAAGCAATGAAAGCTGACATTTTTCAAGGCAAGCCCCCGCATGCTGGTTTCATCTGAACTAGGATTAAAGGAGCCGTATGTAATAATGTCATGTCAAGTCATCATCACATGGCCCTGATATGTCAAAAATAATTCATAAATGATTGATTAAAACTTTTAGTAGATTGCACAGCACAGTACATATTCCGTACAATTGACCACTAAATGGTAACACCCCAAAAAGTTTTTCAACTTGTTTAAGTCGGGATCCACGTTAATCAATTCATGGTACAAATATATACTATCAGCATAATACAGTCATCACACAAGTTAAAGGCCTACTGAAAGCCACTACTACCGACCACACAGTCTGATAGTTTATACATCAATGATGAGGATTGATAGTTTAGTTTACAGCAAGGACTATAAAGGACAAAAGATAGACTTGACTAGCTAATTCACTTCAAAACTTAGCAGTTTTACCATAGCTATGCTAAAATGATGTACAAACCCTGTTTCCATATGAGTTGGGAAATTGTGTTAGATGTAAAAGATAAACGGAATACAATGATTCACAAAACATTTTCAAGCCATATTCAGTTGAATATGCTACAAAGACAACATATTTTATTTCCAAACTCCTAAACTTTTATTTTTTTGCGAATAATAATTAACTTTAGAATTTGATGCCAGCAACACGTGACAAAGAAGTTAGGAAAGGTGGCAATAAATACTGATAAAGTTGAGGAATGCTCATCAAACACTTATTTGGAACATCCCACAGGTGTGCAGGCTTATTGGGAACAGGTGGGTGCCATGATTGGGTATAAAAACAGCTTCCCAAAATATGATCAGTCTTTCACAAGAAAGGATGGGGCAAGGTACACCCCTTTGTCCACAACTGCGTGAGCAAATAGTCAAACAGTTTAAGAACAACGTTTCTCAAAGTGCAATTGCAAGAAATTTAGGGATTTCAACATCTACGCTCCATTATATCATCAAAAGGTTCAGAGAATCTGGAGAAATCACTCCACGTAAGCGGCATGGCCGGAAACCAACATTGAATGACCGTGACCTTCCATCCCTCAGACGACACTGTATCAAAAACCGACATCAATCTCTAAAGGATATCACCACATGGGCTCAGGAACACTTCAGAAAACCACTATCACTAAATACAGTTCGTCGCTACACCTGTAAGTGCAAGTTAAAGCTCTACCATGCAAAGCAAAAGCCATTTATCAACAACATCCAGAAACGCCGCCGGCTTCTCTGGGCCCGAGATCATCTAAGATGGACTGATGCAAAGTGGAAAAGTGTTCTGTGGTCTGACAAGTCCACATTTCAAACTGTTTTTGGAAATATTCGACATTGTGTCATCCGGACCAAAGGGGACGCAAACCATCCAGACTGTTATCGACGCAAAGTTCAAAAGCCAGCATCTGTGATGGTAGGGGGGTGCATTAGTGCCCAAGGCATTGGTAACTTACACATCTGTGAAAGCACCATTAATGCTGAAAGGTACATACAGGTTTTGGAACAACATATGCTGCCATCTAAGCGCCATCTTTTTCATGGACGCCCCTGCTTACTTCAGCAAGACAATGCCAAGCCACATTCAGCACGTGTTACAACAGCGTGGCTTCGTAAAAAAAGAGTGCAGGTACTTTCCTGGCCCGCCTGCAGTCCAGACCTGTCTCCCATGGAAAATGTGTCGCGCATTATGAAGCGTTAAATACGACAGCGGAGACCCCGAACTGTCGAACGACTGAAGCTCTACATAAAACAAGAATGGGAAAGAACTCCACTTTCAAGGCTTCACCAATTAGTTTCCTCAGTTCCCAAACGTTTATTGAGTGTTGTTAAAAGAAAAGGTGATGTAACACAGTGGTGAACATGCCCTTTCCCAACTACTTTGGCACGTGTTGCAGCCATGAAATTCTAAGTGAATTTGCAAAAACAAAACAAAGTTTATGAGTTTGAAAATCAAATATCTTGTTTGTAGTGCATTCAACTGAATATGGGTTGAAAATGATTTGCAAATCTTTGCATTCCGTTTATATTTACATCCAACACAATTTCCCAATTCATATGGAAACGGGGTTTGTACTTGAAAAATATACAGAATAGTTCGACACAATATGACAAAACAACTGGTGTAGCTGGGTAAATGTTCTTGCTCCTGTGGATGGCTTGCTCAAAGTCTTTTGCATATCCGCGCGAATGCAGGTCTCGCAGCCTCTTGTACGAAACCAAAACTTTGCGAGAATAGCGGTGTAACAAAAGGAAATAACTTGCCCTCTTATAACAAACATTTGTCTTTTTTATAAAAAATGTAACATAAATTCACAATCATAATAACTTTC
>NC_084630.1:47141190-47146190 GCF_033978795.1 Nerophis ophidion | reverse complement strand
TGTAAGAAGGATGAGTGTGTTAAACAGATCCAACTTTAGTGAGACACTAAGCATCATGTAGCAGTATTGCTAAGTGCTAAACAAGAAATACAAACTACATCCATGATATAACAATCACTTAAAGTTAGGGGTGTAACGGTACGTGTATTTGTATCGAACCGTTTCGGTACGGGGTTTTCGGTTCAGCACGTGGGCGTATCGAACGAGTTCGGAAGCAGAAGTCTTCACAAGCTGCTCTGCTTTCTGCCTCTGTCTCTGCCTCACTGTTCCGCCCACACAACCATCTGATTGGTTACATACAAAGCCAATCAGCAGTGCGTATTCAGAGCGATGTAACAGCCAATCTGCAGTGCGTATTCAGACTTCAGAGCTATGTAGTCAATCCTTCAGCATCGAGCAGAGATATTCGTTTAGCAGGGGAGGAGCGGACTCTACCCAAATTATACTAAACACTTCCCAGTCACAACTATTGCAAACATCACATTGAGCCCGTTGACCTTCTAGAAACTTAAACTGCAGCTCAGCTCGCTCACAGTATAGGCTTGAGATGAAGGCTAATTAGCTTTTTGCGTAACGTTAGCTCATTTTGCTGTGTGTGTGTGTGTGTTTGTGTGTGTGTGTGTTAGAGGCAGCAAAGCCCTGTCTGTCTGTTATTTCATTGAATTCTATTGTGTTTAGGGATGAATAGTCTCTCCTATTGCAATTGTACTATTTTTCAGCTATAGTTACGTGAATCATTAGTAATGTAGCAGCCTAGTTTTGAATAGCAGGGTCCCTGCTATCACATGTTGATAAAAATACAACATTTACATAATAAAAGTCAACGAACGACAGGCTTCCCAAATGCTGTAATAAATTAAGCATGATGAGTTTACATTAAACGGTTTCAATAGAAACCGTTTAATGTTGCACTTTTTATATGTAGAAGAAAGGTTTTGTCATTTTATTTAATCAAAGCAACAACTTGAGGCAGTTTAATGTGGATTAACGTGAGTAGAATTATTATAGTGTTCCCAATGTTAAAAGGATAAAGCCAATGTTTACAAATTTGGTAAATAAATAACCAAAAAATGTATATTTTGTTGTTTTCTTACTGTACCGAAAATGAACCGAACCGTGACCTCTAAACCGAGGTACGTACCGAACCAAAATTTTTGTGTACCGTTACACCCCAACTTTCAGTACAATGTCTACTCTCACAGGGATGCCGACGGATGGGATGTTTACATCTTCCCGTTTAGTTGCAGAATTAATCATAATCCTCAAAAAAAAAAAGTGGGCGTCTTTCTCACCATCTCTGGGTTTAAATGGAATACCAAAGTTGACCAACTTCTTACTTTACAGCCACAGCCTTCTTGTATCCATGTGAAAGGCATGATTTATGATCGACAATTGGCTTCACCAACTCACAGGTGATGCAGCGGCAGCAGCTCAATATGTCAATACTGGAGCTGCATAAGCCGCAGTGCAAGCGTTAGCGCTTAAAAAAACAATATCGCTAATACTCAGGTCACGAGATGTAAATGGAGGATGTTTTTTAGAGGCCTTGGTGGGCACAATGGAGTACTCTCATTAGCTGCATTGCCATGTTTACAAAATAGAATGCTTTAAAAAAAAAGAAAAACATACGTTATTTTGATTGCGATTGTGAAAATTACCCCACAAAGTGCAGTTCGCCTTCAAACCCACGAGGGCATCATTTACAGAGTTTTGGGCAAAGCAAGAGGTCACTGGCGGGTTCTCCAGCAACAACAAATCCCAGTCAATGAAGACTGAGGCAGCGTCCACGTCTGCAGCCAGATGTGGGGAAGTGCATGTCTCATGTGTGGAAGTGCATGTCTCATGTGTGGAAGTGCATGTCTCATGTGTGGAAGTGCATGTCTGCAGCCAGATGTGTGGAAGTGCATGTCTGCAGCCAGATGTGTGGAAGTGCATGTCTCATGTGTGGAAGTGCATGTCTGCAGCCAGATGTGTGGAAATGCATGTCTGCAGCCAGATGTGTGGAAATGCATGTCTGCAGTCAGATGTGTGGAAGTGCATGTCTGCAGCCAGATGTGTGGAAGTGCATGTCTGCAGTCAGATGTGTGGAAGTGCATGTCTCATGTGTGGAAGGGCATGTCTGCAGCCAGATGTGTGGAAGTGCATGTCTCATGTGTGGAAGTGCATGTCTGCAGCCAAAGGTGTGGAAGTGCATGTCTCATGTGTGGACGTGCATGTCTGCAGCCAGATGTGTGGAAGTGCATGTCTGCAGCCAAAGGTGTGGAAGTGCATGTCTGCAGCCAGATGTGTGGAAGTGCATGTCTGCAGTAAGATGTGTGGAAGTGCATGTCTCATGTGTGGAAGTGCATGTCTGCAGCCAAAGGTGTGGAAGTGCATGTCTGCAGTCAGATGTGTGGAAGTGCATGTCTGCAGCCAAAGGTGTGGAAGTAGATGCCTGCAGCCAGATGTGTGGAATTTCATGCCTCATGTGTGGAAGTGCATGTCTGCTGCTAGATGTGTGGAAGTGCATGTCTCATGTGTGGAAGTGCATGTCTGCAGCCAAAGGTGTGGAAGTGCATGTCTGCAGCCAGCTGTGTGGAAGTGCATGTCTGCAGCCAAAGGTGTGGCAGTGCATGTCTGGAGCCAAAGGTGTGGCAGTGCATGTCTGCAGCCAGATGTGTGGAAGTGCATGTCTCATGTGTGGAAGTGCATGTCTGCAGCCAGATGTGTGGAAGTGCATGTCTCATGTGTGGAAGTGCATGTCTGCAGCCAGATGTGTGGAAGTGCATGTCTCATGTGTGGAAGTGCATGTCTGCAGCCAGATGTTTGGAAGTGCATGTCTGAAGCCAGATGTGTGGAAGTGCATGTCTCGTGTGTGGAAGTGCATGTCTGCAGCCAAAGGTGTGGAAGTGCATGTCTCATGTGTGGACGTGCATGTCTGCAGCCAGATGTGTGGAAGTGCATGTCTGCAGCCAGATGTGTGGAAGTGCATGTCTGCAGTAAGATGTGTGGAAGTGCATGTCTCATGTGTGGAAGTGCATGTCTGCAGCCAAAGGTGTGGAAGTGCATGTCTGCAGTCAGATGTGTGGAAGTGCATGTCTGCAGCCAAAGGTGTGGAAGTAGATGCCTGCAGCCAGATGTGTGGAATTTCATGCCTCATGTGTGGAAGTGCATGTCTGCTGCTAGATGTGTGGAAGTGCATGTCTCATGTGTGGAAGTGCATGTCTGCAGCCAAAGGTGTGGAAGTGCATGTCTGCAGCCAGCTGTGTGGAAGTGCATGTCTGCAGCCAAAGGTGTGGCAGTGCATGTCTGGAGCCAAAGGTGTGGCAGTGCATGTCTGCAGCCAGATGTGTGGAAGTGCATGTCTCATGTGTGGAAGTGCATGTCTGCAGCCAGATGTGTGGAAGTGCATGTCTCATGTGTGGAAGTGCATGTCTGCAGCCAGATGTGTGGAAGTGCATGTCTCATGTGTGGAAGTGCATGTCTGCAGCCAGATGTTTGGAAGTGCATGTCTGAAGCCAGATGTGTGGAAGTGCATGTCTCGTGTGTGGAAGTGCATGTCTGCAGCCAAAGGTGTGGAAGTGCATGTCTCATGTGTGGAAGAGCATGTCTGGAGCCAGATGTGTGGAAGTGCATGTCTCATGTGTGGAAGTGCACGTCTGCAGCCAAAGGTGTGGAAGTGCACGTCTGCAGTCAAAGGTGTGGAAGTGCATGTCTCATGTGTGGAAGTACATGTCTGCAGTCAGATGTGTGGAAGTGCATGTCTCATGTGTGAAAGTGCATGTCTGCAGCCAGATGTGTGGAAATGCATGTCTGCAGTCAGATGTGTGGAAGTGCATGTCTGCAGCCAGATGTGTGGAAGTGCATGTCTGCAGTCAGATGTGTGGAAGTGCATGTCTGCAGCCAGATGTGTGGAAGTGCATGTCTGCAGTCAGATGTGTGGAAGTGCATGTCTCATGTGTGGAAGTGCATGTCTGCAGCCAAAGGTGTGGAAGTGCATGTCTGCAGTCAGATGTGTGGAAGTGCATGTGCATGTCTGCTGCTAGATGTGTGGAAGTGCATGTCTGCAGCCAAAGGTGTGGAAGTGCATGTGTGCAGCCAGCTGTGTGGAAGTGCATGTCTGCAGCCAAAGGTGTGGCAGTGCATGTCTGCAGCCAGATGTGTGGGAGTGCATGTCTGCAGCCAAAGGTGTGGCAGTGCATGTCTCATGTGTGGAAGTGCATGTCTGCAGCCAGATGTGTGGAAGTGCATGTCTCATGTGTGGAAGTGCATGTCTGCAGCCAGATGTGTGGAAGTGCATGTCTCATGTGTGGAAGTGCATGTCTGCAGCCAGATGTGTTGAAGTGCATGTCTGCAGCCAAAGGTGTGGCAGTGCATGTCTCATGTGTGGAAGTGCATGTCTGCAGCCAGATGTGTGGAAGTGCATGTCTCATGTGTGGAAGTGCATGTCTGCAGCCAGATGTGTGGAAGTGCATGTCTCATGTGTGGAAGTGCATGTCTGCAGCCAGATGTTTGGAAGTGCATGTCTGAAGCCAGATGTGTGGAAGTGCATGTCTGCAGCTAAAGGTGTGGAAGTGCATGTCTAATCTGTGGAAGAGCATGTCTGCAGCCAGATGTGTGGAAGTGCATGTCTCATGTGTGGAAGTGCACGTCTGCAGCCAAAGGTGTGGAAGTGCACATCTGCAGTCAAAGGTGTGGAAGTGCATGTCTGCAGCCAAAGGTGTGGAAGTGCATGTCTCATGTGTGGAAGTACATGTCTGCAGTCAGATGTGTGGAAGTGCATGTCGCATGTGTGGAAGTGCATGTCTGCATGCCGCAGCCAGGAAGAGGAAGTGACAAAGCCAGCACGCCAACATTTGCAGCGGTCGCGTGCATGTGGTTTAAGACAAGGAAACAACTTCCTTGGCCGAAATACTCTTTTTTTTATTTCTTTTACTAAATGTTGCTGCTGACTGGAGTGTGGGTGCACAGCTGCATGCCCACGTTGGTAGACATGTGAGTGGTCTTACCTTGGCACTGGA
>NC_084630.1:47101190-47136190 GCF_033978795.1 Nerophis ophidion | reverse complement strand
AAGCCTTGAATAGGCCAATAATTCAAAATGACATTGATTTTGATTCATTATTATTTTTTAAAGAAAGAAACAGCCTGCATGGCAGTTTTGCGTTATTAGAGTAAACATTGCAACATTTTCTTGTTACATTTCACCTGTTTGCTCTTTTATACCACTTTTTATGTTTTGAATTTTTATTCAATTGTATTCTTAAAATGTGCCGTGGGGCCGTTAAAAAATGATCCGCAGACAGCAAATGGCCCTCGGGCCGCACTTTGGACACCCCTGCGCTAGAGCACACTAGAGCAGTGTTTTTCAACCTTTTTCCAAGCCAAGGCACATTTTTTTTATTTAAAAAAAAATACGGAGACACACCCATACTTGCCACCTTGAGACCTCCAAATTTGGGAAATTTGGGGGGAGGGGTGAGGTGGCTGCGGAAGGGCGGGACTAAGGGGGGAGGAGTATATTTATTGCTAGAATTCCACCCCAGATCACACCTCATTCCAACCCACTTCTCCAAAGTGGGCTGGCTCAGGGTTGGGCGACAGAGTCAAACAACTTGCACTGAGCCTAGTCTATAAAGTCCGCTACACCTCCCTGATACCCAAGTACATGTCAAACTAGTGCCAGAACCTAAATGAGCGCCATAACCCCAATACCAGGGGGAGCTCCACAAACCACGTTCAACCCAGATTCCAATCTAACAAAGGTCTTAACTCATTCTCTTTCTATGCCACATCAATGTGGAATGCACTCTCAACAGGTGTAAAAGTAAGTGCATCTCTATCCCCCTTCAAAACTGCTCTAAAACTACACCGCCAGGCAACTACAACCCTAGACTAACACCCTCCTCCATTCACATCCCACCTCCCCAGATTGTAAATAATCAAATGTATATACTTGATCTTATGCTTTCTGAGCTCACTAAGTTCACTGCTGGCTGTACATATCCTACTAAGTCAGACCTACACTGTTTCAATGTCCATTTCTCAGATGATACAATTGTTGATGACTGAAGCATTGATATCAACCAAAGCTCCTCATCCCACCCCCCGGATTGTAAATAATGTAAATAATTCAATGTATATATTATGGTGATTAACTTGTGTGATGACTGTATTATGCTGATAGTATATATTTGTACCATGAATTGATTACCGTGGACCCCGACTTAAACAAGTTGAAAAACTTATTGGGGTGTTACCAATTAGTGGTCAATTGTACGGAATATGTACTGAACTGTGCAATCTACTAATAAAAGTATCAATCAATCAATCAATCAATTAATCGGTCACACAAGTCACAAGTTGACCCTGGAACAGACTATTTGCATTAAGGAGAAGTATGAGTGTGCTGCCCCCTGGCGTCTAAAGTAGTGCACCATGACGTCATAGTCAGCCGCATTGTTCGTTCCCAATCTGAGCACGTAGGGACGCGCACGCGCACACAAAGAGAGGGAGATCTAACTGAGCAGGTGACGTCATTAACGGTGAGGAAAAGCGACATCGATTTGTTGACCTGTAGTTTACGCATGCACACACGCGCACACACACACGCACACACACATGCACACACACATGCACACACACATACACATTGGCAGATTGATATCAAAATATCGACACTACCGATACCAAGGATACCATCCATGTATCGTATAATTGAATCATCCTCAGTAAGGTCATGGCTCGAGCCTATCCCAGCTGACTTCAGACCAAATCATTCTATCTATTAGTTTTGTATCAATTCACCTATTATTGTTGTCATCTATTTTTTTTGTCATAGTTTTTCTTGGTTAATCTATTTGTCATGGTTTTAATCTATTCTTTTATCACAGTTTGCATTTACTTAATCATAGTTTTATTTTTTCATCATATCTGATCTATTTTTCATAGTTTTATTTAGTTTGTATTTAATATTGTTTTAGTATATTTATCATATTTGATATATTTCTCATAGTTTTAATATTTATCATATTTGATCTATTTCTCATAGTTGTAATTTAATTTTCATCATTTGTATTTATCATAGTTTTAATATATTTATTCGTCATAGTTTTTCCATTTTTTATCATATTTAATCATATTAATTTGAATGTATTGATCATAGTTTTGATTCTATTTATCATTTTTTTGTGTCATACTTTTGATTGATTTTATTATAGTTTGTATTTATTTATCATAGTTTCAATCTATTGATCATAGTTTTTATTTAGTTATCACAGTTTTAATCTCCTTATTGATATTTTTAATTTATTTATCGTAGTTTTAATCCGTTCATCATAGTTTATATTGGTTTATCATAGTTTTAATCATCATCCTAGTTTTAAGTCGCTTATTTGCTCTGTACCCAGGATGTCGTTGTGGTTCGTGCAGCCCTTTGAGACACTTGTGATTTAGGGCTATATAAATAAACATTGATTGACTGATTGATTGATTTATCGTAATTTTACTCAACCTATTATAGTTTTGATCTTTTTAAGGATCAAAATATCGACACTTGCGATACAACCATCCATGTATCTTCCAAATGGCTTATCCTCAGTAGTGTCATGGCTGGAGCCTATCCCAGCTGACTTCAGACAAAAGCAGTCAGGGTTGGTCGCCAGTCACTCGCAGTTAATTAAGAAAAATGAAGTTAAAAAACAAAACGATACTTTTGGACCAGACAACTGATATCGGCAGTGTATTGATTAACCAAAGAATCGGCACCAGCATTGGTGATATCAAACTTGGTATCCTAATTGTACAGAAGTGGCTCTGAAGTTGAAGGTGCTTTGGTGAAAAAGTCACAACTTTACATCGCAGCAACAATTGTAGCAATATGGCTGAGAGTTAGTGGGCGGCTGAGGGTGGAGTCGACTCTCTTGGTTGCTTAGTTGGGTCCGCTCCTGTCTCTTTTTAATGTCTTTAATGTCCTTTGTGTTCTTTCATGTTTCCCTCTTACACTCGTCCAGGGTGTACCCCGCCTTCCGCCCGAACGCAGCTGAGATAGCCTCCAGCACCCTTGGGACTCCGAACGGGACAAGTGGTAGGAAATGGGTGGATGGACACATGCTTATGTGTGCTATGGCTATGAGTTTTTTTTCCTCCCTTGGCCACAGTCTGGACCCCCTCTCCAGAGCCCAGGCTTACACTGAATTATTATTATATATTTTATTTTTGTATTATTGGCTTTTTTCCAAAGAAAACATTGTTTTCTTCCGGCAAACACACAATATGCAACATTTCCCCGCCTCCTAAATATTTCAAAATGGAATATTTGATGTGAAGTGATTGGAGCCTTGAATAAATCAATATTTCATAAAAGTGTTGATTTTATTTGATTGATATTGTTTGAGTAATGTCAGTTTTAAAGACAAAAACAGCCTGTTTGTGTAGCCTTTTTTCTTGTTACAGTTCACCTGTTTGCACCGTTTTTAATTTTTTTTATTTCATTGCAGAATAAAATATTTTGTAAATCTATTTTGGGGGATTTTGTATCATAATTTGCTTGTGAATGATATAACATGACGTATGATTTTATCGCATAATTAAAACTTTTATTCTATAATTTCGACTTTTTGTCTCATAATTGTGTATTTTTCTCACATTATTCTGACATTTTATTGAATAATTATGGGTTATTTTTTATCTCATAATTTCGACTACATCTCCCAAATATGAGTTTTTAGATCACTATTTTGACTTGATCTCTTAATTTTGACTTTTTATCTAATTATAGTGACTTTTTATTATCTTATCATTATTGTTATCATTATTATTGTATTTAATTGTTTTATTATTTATTTTATTTTATTTTATTTGTATTCTTATTTTATTACCTTTTAATATAAACGTTTTGTCTCATATTTATTCAGGACTTTGTATCATCATTTCGATTTATGTCACAATTGCAACTTTTCATCTCATAATTGTCATCTCATATTCTCATATTGAAAATAGGATATCTCATCATTCTGGCTTTCTTATCTCATAATTTAAACTGTTTGTCTCATAATAGAAATAATAATAATGAATTAGATTTATATTGCTCCATTTCTATCGACGAGACACTCAAAGGGATGGATTTCTTATCTCACAATTTTGAGTTTTAATCTCATAATTGTGTCTTATCTCATGATTAGGACTCTTTTATCTCATAATTTCGATTTTCTTAGCTCATAATTAGGAATTTCCTATCTTATCCGTTAAACTTTTTTTTATCTCAAATTTATATCTTTTTTTCTCATAAATTAAACTTTTTTTTTTTCATCATTTCAAGTTTTTGTCTCATAATTATGACCTTTTATTTCATCATTTCAACTTTATCTCATACTTTTGACTATGTCTCACAAATATGAATTTTTAGCTCACAATTTTGACTTTCTTATCTCTTAATTTTGACTTTTTTATGTCATTATAGTGACTTTTTATCTCATAATTTCAACATTATTATTACATCATTTCAACTTTTTGTCTCATATTTAGGACTTTGTATGTCATAATTTCGATTTTTGTCACAGTTGTGGCTTTTCATCTCACAATTTTCACTTTTTATCTTATAGTTAAGACATCCATCCATCCATCCATCTATCTTCTTCCGCTTATCCGAGGTTGGGTCGCGGGGGCAGCAGCCTAAGCAGGGAAGCCCAGACTTCCCTCTCCCCAGCCACTTCGTCCAGCTTGGACGTGCCCTAAACACCTCCCTAGGGAGGTGTTCAGGTGGCATCCTGACCAGATGCACGAACCACCTCATCCGGCTCCTCTCCATGTGAAGGAGCAGCGACTTTAATTTGAGTTCCTCCCGGATGGCAGAGCTTCTCACCCTATCTCTAAGGGAGAGACCCGCCACCCGGCGGAGGAAACTCATTTGGGCCGCTTGTACTCGTGATCTTGTCCTTTCGGTCATGACCCAAAGCTCATGACCATAGGTGAGGATGGGAACGTATATCGACCGGTAAATTGAGAGCTTTGCCTTCCGGCTCAGCTCCTTCTTCACCACAACGGATCGATACAACGTCCGCATTACTGAAGACGCCGCACCGATCCGCCTGTCCATCTCACCATCCACTCTTCCCTCACTCGTGAACAAGACACCCAGGTACTTGAACTCCTCCACTTGGGGCAGGGTCTCCTCCCCAAACCGGAGATGGCACTCCACCCTTTTCCGGGCGAGAACCATGGACTCGGACTTGGAGGTGCTGATTCTCATTCCGGTCGCTTCACACTCGGCTGTGAACCGATCCAGTGAGACCTGAAGATCCCGGCCAGATGAAGCCATCAGGACCACATCTTCTGCAAAAAGCAGAGACCTGATCCCACGGCCACCAAACCGGAACCCCTCAACGCCTTGACTGCGCCTGGAAATTCTGTCCATAAAAGTTATGAACAGAATTAGTTGAGACGTGTTATCTCATAATGTTGGCTTTCTTATTTCATCATGCAAACTTTTTGTCTCGTATTAGTAATAATAATAATGAATTAAATTTGTATTGCTCCTTTTCTATCGACTAGACCAGGGGTAGGGAACCTATGGCTCTAGAGCCAGATGTGGCTCTTTTGATGACTGCATCTGGCTCTCAGATAAATCTTAGCTGACATTGCTTAACACGATAAGTAATTAATAATTCCGCTGGTAATCACAGTATCAAAAATAACGTTCAAAATATGAAACATTCTCATGCATTTTCATCCATCCATCCGGTTTCTACCGCACCTGTTCAAGAAGTCGCATTAATGGTAAGAAGTATTTTATGTATTTTTGGCTAGCCTCAGAATAACAATGTTATTAAAAAGAATAAGAAACTTATTATACTTTAAAAATGTTGGTCTTTCTTAAAAATGCATGCATATAGTTGTATTCAGTGTTAAAAAATAAATTAAAAAAGATGGAATGGCTCTCACGGAAATACTTTTAAAAATATTTGGCTTGTATGGCTCTCTCAGCCAAAAAGGTTCCCGACCCCTGGACTAGACACTCAAAGCGCTTGATTTCTTATCACATAATTTTGACTTTTTAATCTCAAAATTATGTTTTATCTCATGATTAGGACTCTTTTATATCATCCATCTATCCATCCACTTCTACCACTTATCCCTCTTTCTTTTCTCATAAATTTTATTTTCTTAGCTCATAATTTGGACTTTATCTTATAATTTATTCTTTTTATCTCATATTTATGACTTTTTATTTCATATAATAACTTTTTTTTCTCATAATTTCGATTTTCTTAGCTCATAATTTGGAATTTCTTATGCTCTAATTTAAACTTTATTTTTAAAATCTTATATTTATAACTTTCTATCTCATAAATTAAACTTTTTCCTCATATTTTCAAGTTTTTGTTTCATCATTATGACATTTTATCTCATCTTCTAGACTTTCCTTTTTTTAAATGTCGACTTCTTATCTCACAATTATGACTTATGATCCCCTATTTCCGATTTTGTCTCATAGTTTTGACTTTTCATCTCATAATTATGACTTATTTGTCAAAGTCTTGAACATAGTTTGCTTTCACACTAAAGTTATCATTTCTCACTCGATCTCACGTCGTCCTTGTATAATACTATGCTTTTATATGTTGCCACC
This sequence comes from Nerophis ophidion, assembly GCF_033978795.1. NCBI lineage: Eukaryota > Metazoa > Chordata > Actinopteri > Syngnathiformes > Syngnathidae > Nerophis > Nerophis ophidion. The sequence continues at coordinate 47,129,635 of NC_084630.1, read as the reverse complement.
CTGTGGCTTAAAAGCGAAATTACACTCACTTGCGTAACAGCATAGTCAAGACATGCCACCAAGCCAGCAGCTTATTGGTCAAAACTTCACAAGCAGACATCTGATTGGTCGGATTCTGGTGGCAGCACAGCAACCCGGAACACTCACACTTGAAGTGACCCCTTTGCCTGCTTTTACACGATAATATATAATATATTTCTCCCCTGACGGACGTAATAGTATTTAAGACGACTTGTTTTGGTGTAAGTGTGAGAATAAAGAGCATTGTATGATGCCGACGTCTCCTGTGAAAGTGCGCGTCCCGCTCACGAGCTTCGGTCACCTGATCACGGAGGTCAAGGTAAGAAAGAATATAATTAATTTTTATTTAATTTCAACCTTCTTCTGTCTGCATTTGATTGGAAAATGACACAAAGGATGATGTTAGTTTATTTCAATCAATCAATCAATGATTATTTATATAGCCCTAAATCACTAGTGTCTCAAAGGGCTGCACAAACCACAACACAAACCACAATGACATCCTCGGTAGGCCCACATAAGGGCAAGGAAAACTCACACCCAGTGGGACGTCGGTGACAATGATGACTATGAGAAACTTGGAGAGGACCCCCCCCCCCTCCGTTAAGCTTTTCAATCTGGCCCGCCGGACATTCCCAAATATATATTTTTTTAGATCTTTAGATCAAAATTGTAGCCACCTGTCAGGTTCAAACACTGATCAATCAATCAATCAATCAATCAATCAATCAATGTTTACTTATATAGCCCTAAATCACTAGTGTCGTGTAGTATTTTATATGTAAGTAGTAAAACCTTAATGTCACATCTTAAGTGCACAGGAAGCCAGTGCAGGTGAGCCAGTACAGGCGTAATGTGATCAAACTTTCTTGTTCTTGTCAAAAGTCTAGCAGCGGCATTTTGTACCAACTGTAATCTTTTAATGCTAGACATGGGGAGACCCGAAAATAATATGTTACAGTAATCGAGACGAGACGTAACAAACGCATGGATAATGATCTCAGCGTCTTTAGTGGACAGAATGGAGAGAATTTTAGCGATATTACGGAGATGAAAGAAGCCAGTTTTAGTAACGCTTTTAATGTGTGACTCAAAGGAGAGAGTTGGGTCGAAGATAACACCCAGATTCTTTACCTTGTCGCCTTTTTTAATTGTTTGGTTGTCAAATGTTAGAGTTGTATCATTAAATAGAGGTCGGTGTCTAGCAGGACCGATAATCAGCATTTCCGTTTTTTTGGCGTTGAGTTGCAAAAAGTTAGCGGACATCCATTGTTTAATTTCATTAAGACACGCCTCCAGCTGACTACAATCCGGCGTGTTGGTCAGCTTTAGGGGCATGTAGAGTTGGGTGTCATCAGCATAACAGTGAAAGCTAATACCGTATTTGCGTATGATGTCACCTAGCGGCAGCATGTAGATGCTGAAGAGGGCAGGGCCAAGGACCGAACCCTGGGGAACTCCACACGTTACCTTAACGTAGTCCGAGGTCACATTGTTATGGGAGACGCACTGCATCCTATCAGTAAGATAAGAGTTAAACCAAGACAGGGCTAAGTCTGACATACCAATTCGTGTTTTGATACGTTCTAATAAAATATTATGATCGACGGTATCGAAAGCAGCGCTAAGATCGAGGAGCAGCAACATAGATGACGTATCAGAATCCATCGTTAGCAATAGATCATTAGTCATTTTTGCGAGAGCTGTCTCCGTGGAGTGATTTGCCCTGAAACCGGATTGAAAGGTTTCACATAGATTGTTAGACGCTAAGTGGTCATTTAACTGCTCCGCAACAATTTTTTCGAGGATTTTTGAAATAAAGGGAAGGTGAGACACCGGTCGGTAGTTTACCATGAGGTCAGGATCGAGGTTAGGTCTTTTAAGAAGAGGATGAATAACCGCTTTTTTGAATGCTAGGGGAACAGTGCCCGAGGAAAGTGATACGTTTATAATATTTAGCACTGATGGACCTAATAATACAAAGAGCTCCTTGATCAGTTTCCCAGGAAGTGGGTCAAGTAAACATGTTGTTTGTTTTATTCCATTTACACGTTGTAACAATTCCTCTAATGTTATTTCCTCAAAACAAGAGAAACTATTTTGGAGGGCAGTATCCGCCGTATATACAATCGTGTCAGTGTTAATAGAACCCAGTTGTAGCTGGGACGCATTGTCTTTAATCTCCTTTCTAATGATTTCAATTTTATTACTAAAGAATTGCATAAAGTCATCAGCTGAGTGGGTGGAGCTACTGGAAGGAGTCCCTTGTTGGGTTAGCGATGCTACCGTACTAAACAAAAATTTAGGATCGTTTTTATTACGGTGGATGAGATTTGAGTAATATTTAGCTTTAGCTAAGGTAAGCATGTGTTTATAAGTTATTAAACCATCACTCCATGCTTGATGGTGCACCTCAAGTTTAGTCGTGCGCCATTTGCGTTCCAGCTTTCTACATAATCATTTCTGAGCTCTAGTTTCTTCTGTAAACCACGGGGTACGCTTTTTTGGAGCCTTTTTTAACTTTAGCGGTGCTATGTTATCAATGGTTTCGCGCAGGGCGTGGTTAAAGTTGTTAGTGAGGTTATCACTAGAGCCCACATACTTTGGGAATGGTGCCATTACCGAGGGCAGTAGGTCAGCAAGAGTTGTCGTTGTGGGCGTATTAATGTTGCGGCTGCTATAGCAGTTATTATTATTATTAGTTTGCCGAACATGCGTCTGAACCTCGAATTTTATAAGGTAATGATCGGACAATACTTTAGTATACGGGAGTATCGTAACTTTGGAAACGGTGATACCCCTGACACGCACTAGGTCTATCGTATTACCGTTGCGATGCGTGGGTTCATTTATTATTTGTGTGAAACCACAGCTATCAATTATAGTCTGGAGCGCTACGCACGGTGGGTCCGATGGGGTATTCATATGGATATTAAAGTCCCCCATTATGATCATATTATCGGCGTGTGTCACTAGATCAGCAATGAACTCTGAGAATTCATTGATAAAGTCCGAATAGGGCCCTGGGGGGCGGTAGATAACAGCCAGGTGTAGAGGCAGCGGTGTGACAGACCTCATAGTAAGCACCTCAAACGATTTATATTTATTATTTATGTTGGGACTAAGGTTAAAGTTTTCGTTGTATATTAGTGCGACCCCCCCTCCCCTTTTCAGAGGACGGGCAATATGCGCATGTGTAAAGTTAGGAGGACATGCCTCGTTTAGCGCAAAAAAGTCGTTTGGTTTAAGCCAGGTTTCGCTGAGACCGATGACGTTAAGATTGTTGTCTCTGATGATATCATTAACTAACAACGTTTTGGGAGACAATGATCTTATGTTTAAAAAAACCTATATTATAGGTAGTGGGCTGTTTTAGGGAATTTTTTATCAAATTATCCGTAGTAGCAATATTAATAATGTTGTGTTTATTATGCCCAGTGCATTTAGTATAATTACGACCATATCTAGGAAAGGATACGACGGGAATTTTCCGATTGTTTGTTTGTTGCTTTGATAAACTGCACGCATCATAGTTAGCCACCTCAGTAAAACACATGTCCAACTCTGAAACACTCAAAGCAGAAAAAACTTGTTCTAATTTAACTGACTCCTTACCCAGACCAGTAGTCTCGCATCTTCCATTTAAATCCGGCTTCAGGATGGAGGGAAGTGGTGTTCTGTGGGGATTAGCCTTCTGCTTTGTTTTTAGCCCCGCTCGGCATCCGCGTTTCCGATCACACCGCTGGCGTCTGCTCTGTAGACGGCCCCCGCTGCTACTATACTCCCCTGCTTCACAGGCCGCTGGATGTAGCCGTCGACGTATTCCTGTGCTAGTTAGCAGGTCTAGCAAGCACGCGTCTATCAGTCCAAAACGGCCCGACATGTCCACATCCAGAAGTGTCTGGCGGTCGTACGTGATCACGGAGTGACCACGATGTGAGCCAGCCATAAAGTTTGTAGAATTGTCCGGTATTTCTGCCAAATGATGACATCTATTAAACAAGACAAAAGGCAAGGAATCAGATCTGGATAATTTGGACTCAGATCTGAGGAGAGACATGGCCACTGTACAGTTTTTACAGTCCTGCACCAAGCTTTGACGAAAAAGGTTTTCATCTCCTCTTTTATTTAGATCAATCATCAATCAATGTTTACTTATATAGCCCATGTCTCTCCTCAAATCTGAGGAGAGACATGGCCACTGTACACTTTGTACAGGCCTGCACCAAGCTCTGACGAAAAAGGTTTTCGTCTTCTCTTTTATTTAGATCAATCAATAATTACTTATATAGCCCTAAATCACTAGTGTCTCAAAGGATTGCAAAAACCACTACGACATCCTCGGTAGGCCCACATAAGGGCAAGGAAAACTCACACCCAGTGGGACGTCGGTGACAATGATGACTATGAGAACCTTGGAGAGGACGAAAGCAATGGATGTCGAGCGGGTCTAACATGATACTGTGAAAGTTCAATCCGTAGTGGATCCAACACAGCCTCGAGAGTCCAGTCCAAAGCGGATCCAACACAGCAGCAAGAGTCCCGTCCACAAGCGGAGCCAGCAGGAAACCATCCCAAGCGGAGGTGGATCAGCAGCGCAGATATGTCCCAGCCGATACACAGGCGAGCGGTCCATCCTGGGTTCCGACTCAGGACAGCCAGCACCTCATCCATGGCCACCGAACCGGACCCCTCCAGTTGGACAGAGAAGAAAAAGAAAAGAAATGGCAGATCAACTGTTCTAAAAGGGGAGTCTATTTAAAGACTAGAGTATACAAATGAGTTTTAAGATGGGACTTAAATGCTTCTACTGAGGTGGCATCTCGAACTGTTACCGGGAGGGCATTCCAGAGTACTGGAGCCCGAATGGAAAACGCTCTATAGCCCGCAGACTTTTTTTGGGCTTTGGGAATCACTAATAAGCCGGAGTCCTTTGAACGCAGATTTCTTGCCGGGACATATGGTACAATACAATCGGCAAGATAGGCTGGAGCTAGACCAGGGGTAGGGAACCAATGGCTCTAGAGCCAGATGTGGCTCTTTTGATGACTGCATCTGGCTCTCGGATAAATCTGAGCTGACATTGCTTGACGATAACTAATGAATAATTCTACTTGTAATCATAGTGTTAAAAATAACGTTCAAAATACAAAACATCCTCATGCATTTTTAATCCATCCATCCGTTTTCTACCGTACCTGTTCAAGAAGTTGTGTTAATGGTAAGAAGTTATTTATTATTGGTTAGTGTGGGGCTTGCACTCCTGGATTTTCTTCAGACCACCAAGCACCGACATGAGAGCCTGTTTCAGGGCTACAATCTTGTTAAGTTTTTCAAGAAGTCTCTCAATTTCTTTCCAGCAATTGTCTTTTTCTCTTTCGTTCTCGCTCGCGCTCTGGCTCCAGCCCCAACCCAGTGTCTCCTCCTGGCTGCTGCTTATAACAGAGCGACAGCTGATTAGGTAACAAGGCCCAGGTAGGCCAGCTACGAACCTTTCACTGATTTCGAGGCCGATCTTGGCAACACCCCGCTTCACTGCAGGCACGCAGGCCACGCCCCCATCCACAGTTAGCTTCAGAATAACAATGTTATTACAAAGAATAAGATACTTATTATACTCTAGAAATGTTGGTCTTACTTAAAAATGCATGAGTTTAGTTGTGTTCAGTGTTAAAAAAATATTATATGGCTCTTACGGAAATACATTTTAAAATATTTGGCTTCTTGGCTCTCTCAGCCAAAAAGTTTCCCGACCCCTGAGCTAGACCGTGTAGTATTTTATACGTAAGTAGTAAAACCTTAAAGTCACATCTGAAGTGCACAGGAAGCCAGTGCAGGTGAGCCAGTACAGGCGTAATGTGATCAAACGTTCTTGTTCTTGTCAAAAGTCTAGCAGCCGCATTTTGTACCATCTGTAATCTTTTAATGCTAGACATGGGGAGACCCGAAAATAATACGTTACAGTAATCGAGACGAGACGTAACAAATGCATGGATAATGATCTCAGCGTCTTTAGTGGACAGAATGGAGCGAATTTTTGCGATATTACGGAGATGAAAGAAGCCAGTTTTAGTAACGCTTTTAATGTGTGGCTCAAAGGAGAGAGTTGGGTCAAAGATAATACCCAGATTCTTTACCGAGTCGCCTTGTTTAATTGTTTGGTTGTCAAATGTTAAAGTTGTATTATTAAATAGAGGTCGGTGTCTAGCAGAACCGATAATCAGCATTTCCGTTTTTTTGGCGTTGAGTTGCAAAAAGTTAGCGGACATCCGTTGTTTAATTTCATTAAGACACGCGTCCAGCTGACTACAATCCGGCGTGTTGGTCAGCTTTAGGGGCATGTAGAGTTGGGTGTCATCAGCATAACAGTGAAAACTAACACCGTATTTGCGTATGATGTCACCCAGCGGCAGCATGTAGATGCTGAAGAGTGCAGGGCCAAGAACAGAACCCTGTGGAACGCCGCACGTTACCTTAACATAGTCCGAGGTCACATTGTTATGGGAGACGCACTGCACCCTGTCAGTAAGATAAGAGTTAAACCAAGACAGGGCTTTTAGCCTTTTTGTTTTAAAATGAGGGCTTCACAATGGCAGAGGGGTTAGTGCGTCTGCCTCACAATACGAAGGTCCTGCAGTCCTGGGTTCAAATCCAGGCTCGGGTTCTTTCTGTGTGGAGTTTGCATGTTCTCCCCGTGAATGCGTGGGTTCCCTCCGGGTACTCCGGCTTCCTCCCACTTCCAAAGACATGCACCTGGGGATAGGTTGATTGGCAACACTAAATGGTCCCTAGTGTGTGAATGTTGTCTGTCTATCTGTGTTGGCCCTGCAATGAGGGGGCGACTTGTCCAGGGTGTACCCCGCCTTCTGCCCGATTGTAGCTGAGGTGGGCGCCAGCGCCCCCCGCGACCCCAAAAGGGAATAAGCGGTAGAAAATGGATGGATGGATGGATTTTAAAATGAATTTCAAATAACTCAGTCGTGTTTTTGTTTTTCAGTTTCCATTTGAGAAGAGTTTTGTTCACGAGTGAGGGAAGAGTGGATCGTGAGATCGACAGGCGGATCGATGCGGCGTCTTCAGTAATGCGGACGTTGTACCGATCCGTTGTGGTGAAGAAGGAGCTGAGCCGGAAGGCAAAACTCTCAATTTACCGGTCGATCTACGTTCCCATCCTCACCTATGGTCATGAGCTTTGGGTCATGACCGAAAGGATAAGATCACGGGTACAAGCGGCCGAAATGAGTTTCCTCCGCCGTGTGGCGGGGCTCTCCCTTAGAGATAGGGTGAGAAGCTCTGCCATCCGGGAGGAACTCAAAGTAAAGCCGCTGCTCCTCCACATCGAGAGGAGCCATATGAGGTGGTTCGGGCATCTGGTCAAGATGCCAGCCGAACGCCTCCCTAGGGAGGTGTTTAGAGCACGTCCAACCGGTAGGAGGCCGTGGGGAAGACCCAGGACACGTAGGGAAGACTATGTCTCCCGGCTGGCCTGGGAACGCCTCGGGATCCCCCGGGAAGAGCTAGACAAAGTGGCTGAGGAAAGGGAAGTCTGGGTTTCCCTGCTTAGGCAGGGAAACCCTGCTTATCCGACCTCGGATAAGCGGGAGAAGATGGATGGATGGATGGCATTTGAGAAGAGAACATTCAATGGCCAGAACATACTCTGGTCCGTGTAGCTGCCCTTCATTCTGGTTCCAATTCTAAAATGCAAATCAAAATACACATTTCGGGCTTTTTTATTTTATTTTAATTTCTGAAACAAAAGTTGAACAACTATTTAATGACACTTTTTTAAAAGTACAATAGGATTCCTGCTGAACAAAGATGTTAGCCTTATGCTAAACGCAAAGGAAAAGCTAAAATACTGCTTCCGGTTAAATTTGTTATCACACAGATAAATACGCATTTTTGCTTTTTGGATGAACAGTTTTTCGATTTTTGTGTTTATCTGAAAAAGTAAAAATGCATGAAAGGAAAACAGCACAAAATCCAATTTTATGGCAACATTTTAATGAAAATGGTCCGTGTACCACTGTTTACTAACGACCAAATCCAAAATACACTGCCCTTTTCAAGAGGTTAACATTCTCCACCCACTCTTAACGACTCCTTCATGCTTTCTCTTTCACTATGACGGGACTGTGGATCTTTCACCATCTCGGATTGCGTTGTTGGGTTTTTTTTTTGCATTTTATTGGCCTGCACATGCCTTTTCTGTCCTTTTCAGAGGCAATTTCTCGGCATGGAGGACCCTGCTGCCGTCAAGTTGACTGGTTGGAGGAAGTACTTCAACAGCTACACCATGCAGGGTCGCCGAAATGTACATAACACACACACAAACACACACACACACACACACACACACACACATCTTTGTGTTTTATCATACCATATTTCCTCAGGTAGTGACCTCCCATCTAATCAGTCAGGCTTTTGCCAAAGTCCGGCTTCCGTTAATTCACATCGACATTAGAGAGTGCAGAGACCGTTAGAGACATTTGTTGCTAATGAAAACAGCAGCACTTACCAAAGCACTCTAATCTGACCAAATAAGTATAACTGATGTTGTATTTTCATCAAAATCCAAACAATATACAGTAGAAACAGTGGAACCTCAATTTACAAACTTAATTGGTTCTTGAATGGAAAAGTTTATATAGTGAAGCACATTTATCCACAACAAACAATGAAAATATAAATAATGGGTTCCATATAGGCCTGGGTGATATATATGGAATATACTGGATGTATCGCAGGTTTGTCTCTGTGCGATATAGAAAATGACTATATGGTGATATTGGAGTATACGTTCTCACTCACTTTAAACTACAGGCTCTTCTCACTCTTTCCTGTCTCTCCTTCTCACAGAGACATAAAACATGCGCACCTTCATGCTACATGGGTAACATTAGCCGTGGTGCTAACGGTGCGTTGCTCGTCTTAATACGAGAGAGAGAAGGTGCCAATCTGGCAACAAATGTAGGAGGAATTAATTTCCACGAAAAACAGCACGTTGTGCATCGTCTGGCGGCGGTTTGGCTTTAAGCGGGAAGATGTTGAACAATTATGCGGTAAAAGCGTTGCTACAAAAAGTTGCAGCACTGCTAATATGTAGCATCATTTGAAAAGTCCCCCGCTAGAATGAAGAGTGCTTGAAACTCCGCATGTCAACATCTCCGTTCGATGACACACCAACAAAATGCCCAAGCAACAATTTCCAGATCAACACCGTTTGGAAAAAAATAGTCAACAACAGAAGGAGATGACGTCCGCATGAACCTACCACATAGCGAAGGACATACATTATTTGATTTCCTATTATGCAGCTCATTTTTATTTGACACTTATTGAAATAGAGCACTTTTTTTCTTTTAGTGGCGTTCTGTACAAAAAGTGCACTTTAATTTAGTGTTGTTTTGATATGTCATCTTAGTGACATCATGCACAAAAGTGCACTCGTAGCTTGTTTTAAAATGTCTCTGACAATCTTGCACTTTCTGTTCTGAAATGACATGAATGTTTGTGCCACTGCTTAAAGGGGAACATTATCACAATTTCAAAAGGGTTAAAAACAAAAATCAGTTCCCAGTGGCTTGTTGTATTTTTTGAAGTTTTTTTCAAAATTCTACCGGTCTCGGAATATCCCTAAATAAATCTTTAAAGTGCCTTATTTTCGGCTCTCTGCGAAGACACTGGCCATTTCCCTGTGATGTCATACAGTGTTGCCAATGTAAACAAACAATGGGAATACCACAGCAAGATATACTGACATTAGCTCGGATTCAAACTCGGATTTCAGCGACTTAAGCGATTCAACAGATTACGCATGTATTGAAACAGATGGTTGGAGTATGAAAGTATTGAAGAAGAAACTGAAGCTATTGAGCGAATAGCTATTGACGCTATTCATAGCCATAGCATGGCCGAATAGCTGCGTTAGCATCACCGGTAAAATGTGCGGACCAAACGATCAGGACTTTCGCATCTTTTGACACTGGAGCAACTTAAATCCGTCGATTGTTAAGTGTTTTTTTCGCATAAAATGTGGGTGGAAGGAAACGTAATATAGTTGCAAATGCATCTGCAGGTTATCCATACATCTCTGTTCCATGTCTGCTTTAGCACCGCCGGTAAATAGCATGTTAGCATCGATTAGCGTAGCATGTTAGCATCGTTTAGCTGGCAGTCAACATCAACAAAACTCACCTTTGTGATTTCGTTGACTATCGTTGCAAATGCATCTGCAGGTTATCCATACATCTCTGTGCCATGTCTGCCTTAGCATTGCCGGTCAAATGTGGAGCCACTCTGGCACATTCAATGGGGGTCTGGCGGCAGACACTTTCGCATCTTCGGGCCAGTGGTGCAACTTGAATCCCTCCCTGTTAGTGTTGTTACACCCTCCGACAACACACCGTCGAGGCATGATGTCTCCAAGGTTCCAAAAAATAGTCATAAAACCGGAAAATAACAGAACTGAGACCCGGTGTTTGTAATGTGTTGAAAATGAAAATGGCGGGTGTGTTACCTCGGCGACGTCACATTCTGACGTCATCACGTCCAGCGCGATAAACAGAAAGACGTTTAATTCGCCAAAATTCACCCATTTAGAGTTCGGAAATCGGTTAAAAAAATAGATGGTCTTTTTTCTGCACCATCAAGGTATATATTGACGCTTACATAGGTCTGGTGATAATGTTCCCCTATAATAACTGTTTAATAAATACACTTTTAGTTGTGATTTCCCTCTCTGCGTGAAAGTTTAAAAGTAGCATATATGAATGCAGTATGTAGAAGAATGTTTGAATGTAGAGAATAGAATCATCATACTGCTGTGATTATATGCATCAAGTGTTCATTCAAGGCTAAGGCAAAATGTCAAGATATATATGGTGTATCGCAATATGGCCTAAAGATATCGAGATATTAAAAAAGGCCATATCTCCCAGCCCTAATTAAAGTGCACTTTTTGTACAGAACGCCACTAAAAGAAATAAAGTCCACTTTCGTGCATGATGTCACACAAAATATTTCAATAAGTGTAAAAAAATAAAGAGCTGCATAATAGGAAATCAAATAGTGTATGTCCTTCGCTATGTGGTAGGTTCCTGCGGACGTTATCTCCTTCTGTTGTTGACTAGTTGTTTCATACGGTGTTGATGTTGAATTGGTTGCTTGGCATTTTGTTGGTGTGGCACCGAACAGAGATGTTGGGATGTGGAGTTTAAAGCACTCTTCATTCTCTAGCGGGTGACTTTTCAAGTCATGCTACAAATTAGCAGTAATGGTACTTTTTGTAGCAACACTTTTGCCGCATGCTCAACACATTACGATTGTCTGTTCAACATCTTCCCGCTTGAAGCCAAACCACCGCCAGACGATGGATCCCATGCTGTTTTTCTTGGGCCTTAAAGGCCTACTGAAAGCCACTACTACCGACCACCCAGTCTGACAGTTTATATATCAATGATGAAATATTAACATTGCAACACATGCCAATACGGACAAAAAACTGCTCCGCTGCTCCCAGTCTGTGGAGCGTTGTCCCTGACCACCTGAGGGCACCTCAGACTGTGGATGCTTTTAAAGAAGGCTTAAAAACCCATCTTTTAAAAAAAAAAAATTTTTGTAGACATGCATGCTGGTACTAGCTATTGGGCTGTTTCTAGTTGTATATTTTATTTATTTTTATTATCTTTTTATTATTATTATTATTACGGTATTACTATTTTTTCACTGTGGCACTTTGAGGTTGTTTGCTCAACGTAAAGTGCTTTTTTTTTACAAATAAAATCTATTATTATTATTATTAAAGCTCGTCAATAAGGCAAAAAACAAAAAAGGCACAGTTGTGTACGGCAAGTGATGCGGATGGGTCCGCCCCCCCCCCCAAAAATGCTGCTCCCTGCTTTTTGTCTGCAGGCGTGAGACAACATGCATGAACGTCCGCACACAGAAAGACGTTTGGCTCGACATCAAAGTTCGTAAAATGAAAGATTTGGCAAATAAAGGGGGGTGTAAATGGGGGTTCCACTGAAGGCTGCACACCTACATCCCTGGCCAGTGTATGACGAAATAAGGAACGTTAATACGTTAGTGCTAAAAGTGTTTCTCTGCTTCTTTCCAGTGTGTCTTGGCGACTTACAGCATCGTCGCTGTAACCATGGCGGCCTATTTCATGCACAGACAAACCAAAAAAGAAGCTCAGAAAAATGCCACACCTTAAAAAAAGAAGAAGCATTTGTTGCCATTATTTATGACGTGAAGAAATAAAAATTAAAAAAAAGGTTTCTTGGAAATATCTATGATGTCAGTAAATGTTATCTGTCACCATGTCTTGTGTTTTCTCTTCTGTTATTCACAGTGTGGGTGACTACAAAAGCCAAAAGCAGGGAAGTTGTCACCTTGTTTAAATGCTAAATAAAAAGTAAAATCCTTTTCAACTTATATTCAATTGAGTAGACTGCAAAGACAATATATTTCATCTTCACACTGAGAAACTTTGTTATTTTTTCCAAATATTTGCTCATTTGGAATTTGATGCCTGCAACATGTTTCAAAAAAGCTGGCACAAGTGGCAAAAAGAGTGAAAAAAGTTGAGGAATTCTCCTATTTGGAACATCCCACAGGTGAACAGGCTAATTGGGAACAGGTGGGTGCCATGATTGGCAATAAAAGCAGCTTCCATGAAATGCTCACTCATTCACAAACAAGGACGGGGCGAGGGTCACCACTTTGTCAACAAATGCCTGAGCAAATTGTTGAAGAACAACATTTCTCAACAAGGAATTTAGGGATTTCACCATCTACGCTCCGTAATATCATCAAAAGGTTCAGAGAATGTGGAGAAATCACTGCACGTAAGCCATGATATTACGCACCTTCCATCCCTCAGGCGCTACTGCATGAAAAAGCCACATCAGTGTGTAAAGGATATCACCACATGGGCTCAGGAACACTTCAGAAAACCGCTGTCAGTAACTACAATTGGTCGCTACATCTGTAAGTGCAAGTTAAAACTCTACTATGCAAGGCCAAAGCCATTTATCAACAACACCCAGGAACACTTGGCAGGGCCCGAGCTCATCTAAGATGGACTGATGCAAAGTGGAAAAGTAGTTCTTCATACATCATGTCTTTGTTATATCTCCAGAATGTTAAAAAGAATAATACAATATTTAAAAATATATGTCCGGAGGGAAAAAAAACTGCATCATTTTATGTTCTTATTGCCAAATTGTGTGAGTTTTAAGCTGTTTCAAGCTCTAAAAAAAAACTGATCCCGTAGTGTTGGAAGATTTATTTGCAGTGATAGTGAAAGTATTTTTACATGTTGTTCAACTTGTTAATTACTGTTGTCAAATGTTACTTTTTTTTAATCACAGTTTTGAATTTGGACTCATGTTGGTTAATCACAGCTTATTACATTCTCTAAATTGACTGATTGATTGAAACTTTTATTAGTAGATTGCACAGTACAGTACATATTCCGTACAATCGACCACTAAATGGTAACACCCCAATACGTTTTTCAACTTGTTTAAGTTAAACGTTAATCAATTCATGGAATATTCTTATATTCTTCAATTGTTCGAAATAAACTCAAACACAATTAACTTTAAAAAGACCGCAATTGTATTGTCATTGTTTGAATTAACGTTATTTATTCGTTCCACACTTTCATCTTTTAAAGTTAGGGTGTTTTTTTTTCAATTATGTTTTATATTTTTATGCATTTATTTATTTTTATTTATACATTAATCAGACAGGTGGCCGTCTAACAACATTAAGAGAGCATGCGCAGTCAAAAATAAATCGCGTAATTCTTCCGCGTGTATATAAAAAATGATTAATAGCGTCATTTTGTGTGATCAATCAACAAGAATTAATTCTCCATTTCCGAGACAAATTCCGCGAGCGAAAGCGAAAGCGGCGCGTGCACGCTGGCTCGCTACCTGCAAGTCACGTGATTTAACAGAAACGGCTGAGACCTCGGACGCGCGTGCGCAGACGTGATTGAGGAGTGCGATGCGAACGCCTTGTTGCCGCCCCACGCCTTTGAAGTGCGAAAACGAAAGTAAGATGTTTCCAGTACGGCGTCGAGCTGCAAGTCTAAACAACATCATTTGCTTGTTGAGTAAGTACAATCTTATTATTATTATTATTATTATATGTGGGAGAGAAAAAAAAGTTGTGCAGGAAGTTACATTTTAATATGAAGTTGTGCTTCGTGATATTTGTGTTTCCTGCTGTGAAGTTTTTTATTGAATTATTTTATTGAAGGCGAATATGCTGACAAGGACAGAGTTTGTACACAGAATGAGGATTGAAATGGAGTTTGTTTAGTCCAGGGGTCACCAACCTTTTTGAAAGCAGAGCTACTTCTTGGGTACTGATTAATGGGAAGGGCTACCAGTTTGATACACACTTAAATAAATTGCCAGAAATAGCCAATTTGCTCAATTTACCATTAAGAAATAAATCTATATATAGAAAAAATGGGTATTTGTGTCTGTCATTCCGTCGTACATTTTTGTCCTTTTACTGAAGGTTTTTTTGTACAGAATAAATTATGAAAAAAAAACTTGTCCGATAAAAACTTGTTTGATAAAAACTCAAAAATAAATAAATAAACAAAACAAAAATAAAAATAAAAAAACAAACACACGTTTTAAGTGTTTTTGTACATTTTTTTGTAAACAATATCCTTCTAGAGTTCGTATCAAAAAGACATTTATGGCAAGTAACAAAAATAAGGGATATAGCATGAGAGAGAGAGAGAGAGAGAGAAAAAAAAGAGTGTCCTATGAGGCATCTAGAATGCAACACTGCTGGCATGGATGTTTTTACATTTAAAAAAAAAAAAAAAAAATTTTTGCATTTTGACAAGTTGAACGGTTTAAAAGAGGAGAAAACAGGAAAAAAAAAAAAAAAAGAAAAATTCCATTTTGAAACATAGTTTATCTTCAATTTCGACTCTTTAAAATTCAAGAGAAAAACTACCTAATTCGATTCTTTTTTAAAAATTAAAAAAATAATTTATGGAACATCATTAGTAATTTTTCCTAATTAAGATACATTTTAGAATGTTGATGACATGTTTTAAATAGGTTAAAATCCAATCTGCATTTTGTTAGAATATATAACAAATTGGATCAAGCTATATTTCTAACAAAGACAAATCATTATTTCTCCTAGCTTTTCCAGAACAAAGATTTTAAAATAAATTCAAAAGACTTTGAAAGAAGTTTTAAATTTGATTCTACATATTTTTTAGATCATAATAAGTTTGAAGAAATATTTCACAAATATTCTTCGTCGAAAAAACAGAAGCTAAAATGAAGAATTACATTTAAAATGTATTTATTATTCTTTATAATAATAAAAAAAGATTACTTGAACTTTGATTTCAAATTGTCAGGAAAGAAGAGGAAGGAATTTAAAAGGTAAAAAGGTATATGTGTTTAAAAATCCCCAAATCATTTTTAAGGTTGTATTTTTTCTCTATAATTGTCTTTCTGAAAGTTATTCAAACAAGTGAAAACCAAGTCTTTAAAATATTTTCTTGGATTTTCAAATTCTATTCGAGTTTTGTCTCTCTTAGAATTAAAAATGTCGAGCAAAGCGAGACCAGCTTGCTAGTAGATAAATAAAATTAAAAAAATAGAGGCAGCTCACTGGTAAGTGCTGCTATTTGAGCTATTTTTAGAACAGGCCAGCGGCCGACTCATCTGGTCCTTACGGGCGACCTGGTGCCCGCGGGCACCATGTTGGTGACCCCTGGTTTAGTAGTTTTCTGCAGGCAGCATTGACCTGAACCTTTGATGTTCCTTGTTGGCGGCACAGCAATTAAAAAGTTGAACGTTAAAGTAGCAACACAATTCCATCCGTCCATCCATTTCCTACCACTTGACCCTTTCGGGTTCGTGGGCCGGGGTGCTGGAGCCTATCTCAGCTGCATTCGGGCCCAGAATAAAATGTTAAAAGTTAAAGTAGCAATGATTCTCACACACACACTCGGTGTGGTGAAATGTGTCCGCTGCATTTGATCCATCCCCTTGTTCACCCCCTGGAGGTGAGGGGAGCAGTGAGCAGCAGCGGTGGCCACGCTCGGGAATCATTTTTTGGTGATTTAACCCCCAATTCCAACCCTTGAT
The DNA here is from genome assembly GCF_033978795.1 of Nerophis ophidion. NCBI lineage: Eukaryota > Metazoa > Chordata > Actinopteri > Syngnathiformes > Syngnathidae > Nerophis > Nerophis ophidion. The sequence goes on along the minus strand of NC_084630.1, from coordinate 47,113,460 downwards.
GCTGAGTGGTAATGGCTCCCATTTATATAGTCTTTGGTATGACTCGGGCGGGGTTTGAACTCACTGACGCGTTGGCGACGCATTGTGGATGCGCGTTGTCACCCCAGGGATGCACGAGGACCAACACAGGCAGGAGTTGAAGCTAAGACTTGATTTAATACAAAAATTAAATTACACTGGTACAAAATGACAAAGAAAAGGCATGCAGAGCGCATGGTAGCTAAGTTAAAACTTAGCAGAGTTCAAAGAGTCCGAAACAAGCGTGTCGAACGCACGAGAAGCTAAGACGAAACTTAGCACTAGTAAAGATAACAAAGAGATACCAACGTGTATTTTGCGTGGAGCCAACAAATCATCCAGATAGAACTGAGGTCGCAAGCGGGCTTGAATACACAATAAATCAAATAAGAAACAGGTGTGTGTAGAAACAAGAGTAGGTGGGACCAATGTGAAACCATGGAGACGAGATAAAACAGGATGTGCTCAAACCAAAGAACGGAAGAATACAAAATCATAACAGTACCCCCCCTTCAGGGACAAATCCCAGATGTCCCACAAAATACAAAGAACCCCCCACCCCCACAACAAGACAGTCCAAAAGTGACGGGAGGGAGCGGCGAGGACAGGGTGGAGGGTCGCCAAGTCCTGTGTCCCCGAATCCACAGAGAACACGACAGGTGGTGGCGGCGGATGGAACGCCGTAGCCACAGAAGTCTTGGCGGGCGACCTCGTAGAGACCTCGTAGAGGCCACATCCGTGGCCGACGTGGAAGAGAATGCGTCCTGCGAGGACGCCCAGGGTACGGCCACTCCTCCCCTCCAGATTGTCCAAAATGTACTTTAGAAAAAGGAAAATAACCCATAGACTTGAAACCTTAGCGGCTGAGTCAAAAATGCAGGTGAATGTGGTTGACTAAATCTATACCTAGAAAAAATGTCCTGATAGAATTTAATTTTATCATTAACGTTAGTCATTAGAGAATGGCTGAGAGAAAGGGTCTTCAAAAAAAAATTCATCGTTGATGATGTCATAAACAGTGGACGGAATTACATCACCGGGGGGCGTCGACGAAATGACGTCACCGTGACGGACCGGTGGGCCGGAGGTATGCTCTGGTCTTACAGCCCAGTCGGAAGAGTGATTAGAAAATGGCGAAAAAACAAGACTACCAAACCTCAGGGAAGAGTACTGGGCTGTTGTCTGCGAGGTGCTGTCCGGAGAAAAAGTCTTCGTGGTTTGGCGAGGGGAATATTCTAGGTGGTCCACTGCGAGGTGAAATTTTGCTAGATGGTTTCTGACGCGTTGGCGACGCATTGTGGATGCGAGGTGAAATTTTGCTGGATGGTTTCTGACGCGTTGGCGACGCATTGTGGATGCGCGTTGTCACCCCAGGGATGCACAAGGACCAACACAGGCAGGAGTTGCAGGTGAGACTTGATTTAATACAAAAATAAAATAACACTGGTACAAAATGACAAACAAAAGGCATGCAGAACGCACGGTAGCTACGTTAAAACTTAGCAGGGTTCAAAGAGTCCGAAACAAGTGTGTCGAGCGCACGAGAAGCTAAGACGAAACTTAGCATTAGTAAAGATAACAAAGAGATACAAACGTGTATGTTGCGTGGAGCAAACAAACCATCTAGATAGAACTGAGGTCGCAAGCGGGCTTGAATACACAAGAAATCAAATGAGAAAGAGGTGTGCGTAGAAACAAGAGTAGGTGGGACCAATGTGAAACCATATAAAACAGGAAGTGCTCAAACTAAAGAACGGAAGAGTCCAAAATCATAACAGTACCCCCCCCCCCCCTTCAGGGACAGATCCCAGATGTCCCACAAAATACAAAGAACCCCCCACCTCCACAACAAGACACTCCAAAAGTGACGGAGGGGAGGACAGGGTGGAGGGTCGCCAAGTCCTGTGTCCCCGAATCCACAGAGAACACGACAGGTGGTGGCAGCGGATGGAACGCCGCAGCCACAGAAGTCTTGGCGGGCGACCTCGTAGAGACCTTGTAGAGGCCACATCCGTGGCCGACGTGGAAGAGAATGCGTCCTGCGAGGAGGACGCCCAGGGTACGGCCACTCCTCCCCTCTAGATTGTCCAAAATGTACTTTAGAAAAAGGAGAATTACCCATAGACTTGGGCGGGGCTTGAGACCTTAGCGACGGAGTCAAAAATGCAGGTGAATGTGATTGACTAAATCTGTACCTAGAAAAAATGTCCTGATAGAATTTAATTTTATTATTAACGTTAAAGTCATTAGAGAATGGCTGAGAGAAAGAGTCTTCGAAAAAAAATTCATCGTTGACGATGTCATCAACGGTGGACGGAATTACATCACCGGGGGGGCGTCGATGAAATGACGTCACCGTGACGGACCGGTGGGCCGGAGGTATGCTCTGGTCTTACAGCCCAGTCGGAAGAGTGATTAGAAAATGGCAAAAAAACAAGACTACCAAACCTCAGGGAAGAGTACTGGGCTGTTGTCTGCGAGCTGCTGTCCGGAAAAAAGTCTTTGCGGCTTGGCGAGGGGAAGACTCTAGGTGGTCCACTGTGAGGTGAAATTTTGCTAGATGGTTTCTGACGCGTTGGCGACGCATTGTGGATGCGCGTTGTCACCCCAGGGATGCACGAGGACCAACACAGGCAGGAGTTGCAGGTAAGACTTGATTTAATACAAAGATAAAATAACACTGGTACAAAATGACAAAGAAAAGGCATGCAGAACGCACGGTAGCTAAGTTAAAACTTAGCAGGGTTCAAAGAGTCCGAAACAAGCCTGTCGAGCGCACGAGAAGCTAAGACGAAACTTAGCACTAGTAAAGATAACAAAGAGATACCAACGTGTATTTTGCGTGGAGCAAACAAACCGTCCAGATAGAACTGAGGTCCCAAGCGGGCTTGAAAACACAAGAAATCAAATGCGAAACAGGTGTGCGTAGACACAAAAGTAGGTGGGACTAATGTGAAACCATGGAGACGAGATAAAACAGGAAGTGCTCAAACTAAGGAACGGAAGAGTCCAAAATCCTAACACTCACAGCCTTACCACGAGGCCACTGAGTAGTTAGGCTTCACCATGAACATGGATGAAGTACTGGCTGTCCAGAGTCAAGACCCAGGATGGACCACTCGCCTGTGTATCGGTTGGGGAGATCTCTACGCTGCTGATCCGCCTCCGCTTGGGATGGTTTCCTGTGGACGGGACTCTCGCTGCTGTCTTGGATCCGCTTTGAACTGAACTCTCGCGGCTGTGTTGGAGCCACTATGGATTGAACTTTCACAGTATCATGTTAGACCCGCTCGACATCCATTGCTTTCGGTCCCCTAGAGGGGGGGGGGTTGCCCACATCAGAGGTGCTCTCCAAGGATTCTCATAGTCAGCATTGTCACTGGCGTCCCACTGGATGTGAAGTCTCCCTGCCCACTGGGTGTGAGTTTACCTTGCCCTTTTGTGGGTTCTTCCGAGGATCTCGTAGTCGTAATGGTTTGTACAGTCCTTTGAAATATTTGTGATTTAGGGCTATATAAATAAACATTGATTGATTGAGTAGTTCATTAAGGTAGGACACTGTTCTGTTCATCAAGACGTGTAGAGTGATTAGTGAGCAGAGACTGGCATTCAAAGCCTCCTTGACCCCGTTTTTTCATCCCTAGTCACCATCTTAGTCAGGACAAGTATTACTTGCCTATTGTGAACAGCTTCCTGCCGCCATCGTGTGGCTTGCATGGACCATTGATGAAGGACATCGCTTCGCACAGGTTTGACTCTTTATTTTGCAATAAAGCTGCTCGCAGTGTCGGTCGGTCAATCTTTCGGCTCCTCCTTTGCTGCTCGCGCCGGTCTCCTTTTCAGTCGTCCGCGTCTTCCTGTGCTGGTCTTCGTCGCTTCGTGGCTCTCTGTGGTTTTGTTCTCCTGCCGGTTCTCCTACTCCTTCTTTCCGATTGCTCCTCCTTCTCCCCTTTTATACAGCAGGAGGAGATGCACAAATTGAGAGCCGGTGTGTGTGTCACGCACCTGGTTCTGGTCGCTCCAGGCGCCCCGCCTCTCCGTTCCGCTGCATACGCCGCCTCCTGGCCACCATCTTGAGTAGGACCACGGTTTGCCCTACCCCGCTGTCGGTCCGTCGGCTTCGTCACTCCACGGCTATATTTGTTGACACTTGTTGTTTGTATTCTATTTCCACAATGTAAGGAACTTGTGGGATAGGATTGGATAGGTCTTTACTGTCATTGCACAAGTATGACAAAACTTTGTTTTCAGCAAAAAGCCGTTCCAGATGAGAGAAACCAACAAACAGTGTAGAACAGGGGTGTCAAACTCAAATACAGAGTGGGCCAAAATTTTAAACGAAACAAAGCCGCGGGCCAAAGTTGAACAAATTAACCTTTTAATAGGGACCCAAACAAGTTTGCATTAAATATTGAACAAGCAAGGCTTACATGCAAAATCCAGTTTCAAATAATAATAATAATAATTAAAAAAATATCAATGGCATATCAAATAACATTTAAATAAAAATGTTATGCCTTCTTTTCTATTTGCAATCTTCTGAGGTAAATATCAATTTTTTTCCACAGGCTAACAATAAATTTGAAAATAAAATAACAATAATGAATGAACCAAACATTCAAGCCTTGAAGTAGCAAAAGAAAAATGCATGAATTAAACGTTAATTATTGGTCAGTTTACTGGAAGTTTCCCGGAAGACTTAGTGCTGCAAGGGGTTCTGGGTATTTGTTCTGTTGTGTTACGGTGCGCATGTTCACCCGAAATGTGTTTGTCATTCTTGTTTGGTGTGGGTTCACAGTGGGGCGCATATTTGTAACGGTGCTAAAGTTGTTCATACGGACACCCTCAGTGTGACCTGTATGGCTTGCATTCACTTGTGCGTGTGTGTGTGTGTAAAAGCCACAAATATTATGTGACACGCTGTAAGGTGGAGGAAAAGCGACGTGACGACAGGTTGTAGAGAACGCTAAAGGCAGTGCCTTAAATGCACGCCCCCAATATAGTTGTCCAGGTGGAAATCGGTAGAAATTCGGGAGAATGGTTGCCCCGGGAGATTTTTGAGAAGGGCACTGAACTTCGGGAGTCTACCGGGAAAATTAGGAAGGTTGGCATGTCACATAATATTTGTGACTTTTACACACACACACACACACACACACACACACACACACACACACACACACACACACACACACACACACACACACACACACACACACACACACACAAGTGAATGCAAGCCATACAGGTCACACTGAGGGTGGCCGTATGAACAACTTTAGCACTGTTACAAATATGCGCCCCACTGTGAACCCACACCAAACAAGAATGACAAACACATTTCGGGTGAACACCCGCACCGTAACACAACAGAACAAATACCCAGAACCCCCTGCAGCACTAAGTCTTCCGGGAAACTTCCAGCAAACTGACCAATAATTAACGTTTAATTCATGCATTTTCTCTTGCTACTTCAAGGCTTGAATGTTTGGTTCGTTAATTATTGTTATTTTATTTTCAAATGTATTATTAGCCTGTGGAAAAAAAAAGATATTTACCTCAGAAGATTGCAAATAGAAAAAAAGGCATAACATTTTTATTTAAATGTTATTTGATATGCCATTGATATTTTTTTAATTATTATTATTATTATTTGAAACTGGATTTTGCATGTAAGCCTTGCTTGTTCAATATTTAATGCAAAACTTGTTTGGGTCCCTATTAAAAGGTTACTTTGTTCAACCTTGGCCCGCGGCTTTGTTCCGTTTAAAATTTTGGCCCACTCTGTATTTGAGTTTGACACCCCTGGTGTAGAGGGTTACAGAACAGGAACGCTGATGGGTCGCCACAAGGTGTCCCGTAAAAGATGGGAAAATTACAATCTAGACTGGGCTCCTAAGTCTGGAGTGGGAAGAAACCCCTCCACATATTCATATTACAACGTACATCTCCAGATATCTAGCAACAGAGGGGAGGGAGTGGGGGGCCATGCTGGCAGGCTGCAGCTCTTCAGGTGCTGCCCAGCTGTCCATTACCCCTATGGGATTCACGTCAAGGGCGTTGGATTTGGGAGGGGAGAGGGGTGGCTGTGGCGTATATTTTTGTGTGTGTAAGCCTGCCACACGTTTCTGTTCCTTCAAATATATCCAACGCAAAAAATGACTTTCCTTTCCCAAAACTCCCGCTTTTCCCGGAATTTTCTCTCGATTAACAATTAGCATAATACAATCGACTGCATGTTCCACGTTTCTTATCCCACAGCATGTTTCCTGGTACCCGGAAATTCCCTGTTTACCCGGAATTACCAGGAAACGTTCCCCATTGAAAAGGAATGGACAATTTTCAAACCTCTCCCTATCCCATATTTCTCAACCCATTGGATGCGTTCCAAGGTCCACACCCTCTACTCACCTTGGACTTCCCAGCATTTCAGTTCCACACAGGTATATCGCTGGCTAGCGCACATAGGCCATTCACACGCTTCCACACGGGAATTGCAAATTCTAGTGATTGTTTGTCCTTGAAAATGTCAATTGTGAAGTTACAGCATCAAATCACAGCTCTGCAGTTCCAGGAACTTTCTGTCAAAGGGGAGCATTATCACAATTTCAAAAGGGTTAAAAAACATAAAAAATCAGTTCCCAGTGGCTTGTTGTATTATTTGAAGTTTTTTTCAAAATTTTACCGGTCCCGGAATATCCCTAAAAAAGCTTTAAAGTTCTTGATTTTTGCTATTTGCGATGCGACTGTCCATTTCCCTGTGACGTCATACAGTGCTGCCAATACAAACAACATGGCGGTTACCACCGCAAGATATAGCAACATTAGCTCGGATTCAGACTCGGATATCAGCTGCTTAAGCGATTCAACAGATTACGCATGTATTGAAACAGATGGTCGGAGTATGGAGGCAGATAGCGCAAACGAAATTGAAGAAGAAATTGAAGCTATTGAGCGAATAGCTATTGACGCTATTCGGCCATAGCGTGGGTGTACCTAATGAAGTGGCCCATAGCATGGCTGCCTTATTAGCATCGCCGGTAAAATGTGCGGACCAAACGATCAGGACTTTCGCATCTTGTGACACTGGATCAACTTAAATCCGTCGATTGGTAAGTGTTTGTTTTGCATTAAATGTGGGTATCTAGTTTCAAATGTACATACAGCTAGCGTAAATAGCATGTTAGCATCGATTAGCATAGCATGTTAGCATCGATTAGCTGGCAGTCATGCCGTGACCAAATATGTCTGATTAGCACATAAGTCAACAACATCAACAAAACTCACCTTTGTGATTTCGTTGACTTAATCGTTGCAAATGCATCTGCAGGTTATCCATACATCTCTGTGTCATGTCTGTCTTAGCATCGCCGGTCAAATGTGGAGACACTCTGGTACATTCAATGGGGGTCTGGCGGCAGATTTCTTGCCAGTGGTGCAACTTGAATCCCTCCCTGTTAGTGTTGTTACACCCTCCGACAACACACCGACGAGGCATGATGTCTCCAAGGTTCCAAAAAATTGTCGAAAAAACGGAAAAGAACAGAGCTGAGACCTGGTGTTTGTAATGTGAAAATGAATATGGCGGGTGTATTACCTCGGTGACGTCACGTTCTGACATCATCGCTAAAAGACCGATAAACAGAAAGACGTTTAATTTGCCAAAATTCACCCATTTAGAGTTCGGAGATCGGTTAAAAAAATACTGGTCTTTTTTCTGCAACGTCAAGGTATATATTGACGCTTGCATAGGTTTGGTGATAATGTTCCCCTTTAAGATATCTGAGGGAACTGTGAAAGTAATGTGATGACATCAATGTTTACGTGCTGATGTGTTGTAAACATTTCTTTGTTTTCCAGCTGCTCCGCCCCCGCACTTCCCTCAAGTCGAGGCGATCCGATCTGAGAACCGGATGTGGACCAGAAGCGGCATGGCCTGGCCAAGTGGACCGAGCGCCTGATGGTCTGTGCCTGCGGCGAACAGGAGCGGGAAGAGTACAACATGTGGCGCTCCACAGGAGGGTTCTCTTTTCTAGGATGGTTAGAGATAACCTTGGTAAAACCGTAGCAGAGAATGAAAAGCACAACCATGCTCCTGACGAGCCTGCGAGAACTCCTCAAATCCACGATCCAGGGAGCCAGGAGCAACAGAACCAGGCCGAGGGGACACCCGATGGGCTCTGGTGGGAGGAACTTGAAGCCGGGTGTCAGGTACTTATCTCACTTTACATCTGTCATTGTACTGGAACATGGTTTCACTTTCATTACTTAGCTCAGCTGTCATTATACTGGAACATGGAACTTTCAAAGGCCACATTCTTTCCCTTTATCGGAGTGTGAGAACACCAACACGGGATTAGAACCCATTCTTCATAGTTCATGAGATCGTATCGGATAACACTTCCTCATTTTTGTCAATTGATAAATACAAATCACACTTGTAAAAAAAAACGGTTTTACTATATGAAATCACATGTTTGGGGCATTTTGTCTTGAATGAATACTGTAAGTTGACAAAATATATTGACTGGAACCTATTCTTCATAGTTGTGAGATCGTATCGGATAACGTTTTCTCATTTTTGTCAAGATCACAGAGTTCATTCAACATGGAGTGAAATTACGGCCAAAATGCCACAAACACACAAAAATGTTTTTACTCACGCCCGACAATTCGCATGTAAAAATAGATTGGCAGGAATTAGAACCATTTCATTTAATTTAAAAAACTTGCAAGCATTTTACAGGTTGAGCTTTTCTCTTCTGTCCGCCATTTTACTCCCCAATGCTTTGTGGGGGGCGGATGGCACCATGCGCAAATAAGATTATCTCTGAGGGCCTTACGGTTTTTTCCATTTGCTTACACACAATTTTACATACTGTGTGTCTTTTCAAAGGGATTCAAACACTTTTCTCAAAAACACAACATTCAATTTTCTTAATTCCTAAATTATTTGCAAAATGACGCACTTCGGGTCAAAATTTATATGCCCATTCGTCAAAATAATCCAGCCATTTGTAAAAATGCAGTTTTACGGTCATGTCACTCGCACACACTTCAAATGATAAGACACTATTGGAGTGAGTTACACACAACACTGATAAATACAAAACACACTTGTAAAAAAAAAAAACGTTTTACTATATGAAATCACATGCTTGGGGCATTTTGTCATGAATGATTACTGTAAATTGACAAAATATATTAACTGGTACCTATTCTTCATAGTTCATGAGATCGTATCGGATAACATTTCCTCATTTTTGTCAACATCACAAAGCTCAGACAACATGGACGGAAATTACGGCCTAAATGCCACAAACACACTAAATGTTTTTATTCATGCCCGACAATTCGCATGTGAAAATATATTGGCAAGAATTAGAACAATTTTTATTTAATTAAAAAAACTTGCAAGCATCTTACAGGTTGAGCTTGTCTCTTCTGCCCGCCATTTTACTCCCCAATGCTTTGTGGGGGGCGGATGGCACCATGCACAAATAAGATTATCTCTGAGGGCCTTACAGTTTTTTCCATTTGCTTACACACAATTTTACATACTGTGTGTCTTTTTTCAAAGGGATTCAAACACTTTTCCCAAAACACAACATTCAATTTTCTTAATTCCTAAATTATTTGCAAAATGACGCACTTCGGGTCAAAATGTATATGCCCATTCCTCAAAATAACCCAGGCATTTGTAAAAATGCAGTTTTACAGTCATGTCACCCACACACACTTCAAATGATAAGACACTATTGGAGTGAGTTACACACAACACTGATAAATACAAAACACATTTGTAAAAAAAACAAAACGGTTTTACTCTATGAAATCACATGTTTGGGGCATTTTGTCATAAATGATTACTGTAAGTTTACAAAATATATTGACTCGAACCTATTCTTCATGGTTGTGAGATCGTATCAGATAACGTTTCCTCATTTTTGTCAAGATCACAAAGTTCATTCAACATAGAGAGAAATTACGGCCAAAACGCCACAAACACACAAAACGTTTTTACTCACGCCTGACAATTCGCATGAAAAATAGATTGGCAAGAATTAGAACAATTTCATTTAATAAAAAAACTTGCAAGCAACTTACAGGTTGAGCTTGTCTCTTCTGTCCGCCATTTTACTCCCCAATGCTTTGTGGGGGGCGGATGGCACCATGCGCAAATAAGATTATCTCTGAGGGCCTTACAGTTTTTTCCATTTGCTTACACACAATTTTACATACTGTGTGTCTTTTTTCAAAGGGATTCAAACACTTTTCACAAAACACAACATTCAATTTTCTTAATTCCTAAATTATTTGCAAAATGACCCATCCATCCATCCATTTTCTACCGCTTATTCCCTTTTTGGGGTCGCGGAGGGCGCTGTGTTGGCCCTGCGATGAGGTGGCGACTTGTCCAGGGTGTACCCCGCCTTCCGCCCGATTGTAGCAAAATGACCCACTTCGGATCAAAACTTAAATGCCCATTCCTCAAAATAACCCAGCCATTTGTAAAAATGCAGTTTTACAGTCATGTCACTCACACACACTTCAAATGATAAGACACTATTGGAGTGAGTTACACACAACACTGATAAATACAAAACACACTTGTAAAAAAAAAAACGGTTTTACTATATGAAATCACATGTTTAGGGCATTTTGTCATGAATGATTACTTTAAGTTGACAAAATATATTGACTGGAACCTATTCGTCATAGTTGTGAGATCGTATCGGATAACGTTTCCTCATTTTTGTCAACATCACAAAGCTCAGACAACATGGAGTGAAATTACGGCCGAAACGCCACGAACACACAAAATGTTTTTACTCACGCCCGACAATTCGCATGTAAAAATAGATTGGCAAAAATGAGAACAATTTCATTTAATAAAAAAAACCTGCAAGCATCTTACAGGTTGAGCTTGTCTCTTCTGTCCGCCATTTTACTCCCCAATGCTTTGTGGGGGGCGGATGGCACCATGCGCAAATAAGATTATCTCTGAGGGCCTTACAGTTTTTTTCCATTTGCTTACACAGAATTTTACATACTGTGTGTCTTTTTTCAAAGGGATTCAAACACTTTTCTCAAAACACAACATTCAATTTTCTTAATTCCTAAATTATTTGCAAAATGACGCACTTTGGGTCAAAATTTATATGCCCATACCTCAAAATAACCCAGGGATTTGTAAAAATGCAGTTTTACAGTCATGTCACTCACACACACTTCAAATGATAAGACACTATTGGAGTGAGTTACACACAACACTGATAAATACAAAACACACTTGTAAAAAAAAAAAAGTTTTACTATATGAAATCACATGTTTGGGGCATTTTGTCATGAATGATTACTATAAGTTGACAAAATATATTGACTGGAACCTATTCTTCATAGTTGTGAGATCGTATCGGATAACGTTTCCTCATTTTTGTCAACATCACAAAGCTCAGACAACATGGACGGAAATTACGGCCAAAATGCCACAAACACACAAATGTTTTTACTCACGCCCGACAATTCGCATGTAAAAATAGATTGGCAAGAATTAGAACAATTTCATTTAATAAAAAAAACTTGCAAGCATCTAACAGGTTGAGCTTGTCTCTTCTGTCCGCCGTTTTACTCCCCAATGCTTTGTGGGGGGCGGATGGCACCATGCGCAAATAAGATTATCTCTGAGGGTCTTACAGTTTTTTCCATTTGCTTACACACAATTTTACATACAGTGTGTCTTTTTTCAAAAGGATTCAAAATCTTTTCCCAAAACACAACATTCAATTTTCCTAATTCCTAAATTATTTGCAAAATGACGCAATTCGGGTCAAAACTTATATGCCCATTCCTCAAAATAACCCAGGCATTTGTAAAAATGCAGATTTATAGTCATGTCACTCACACTCACTTCAAATGATAAGACACTATTGGAGTGAGTTCACACAACACTGATAAATACAAAACACATTTGTAAAAAAAAAAAGGTTTTACTATATGAAATCACATGTATGGGGCATTTTGTTATGAATGATTACTGTAAATTGACAAAATATATTGACTGGAACCTATTCTTCATAGTTGTGAGATCGTATCGGATAACATTTCCTCATTTTTGTCAACATCACAAAGCTCAGACAACATGGAGTGAAATTACGGCCAAAATGCCACAAACACAAAATGTTTTTACTCACGCCCGACAATTCGCATGTAAAAATAGATTGGCAATAATTACAACAATTTCATATGATT